>NW_009259184.1:1063957-1114352 GCF_000687185.1 Egretta garzetta
GAGGAAGGAAGAGAGCTGCATCCTTCTAACACCAGAAATCACTCACTCCAAAATTTTCTATGGAGCAGGTAGGTATCCATCCCAATCCCCATGACAGTGCCAGGTATTCATGTTCTTTTTCATACCCAAGGCCTCACTCGGTGACTATCCTATCCTATCCTATCCTATCCTATCCTATCCTATCCTATCCTATCCTATACTATACAATACAATACAATACAAAAAAGGGAATAGCTTCAGCAGGGTGAACTGACCTATCACCACCACCAGGAAGAGCCGTCACCCTGCTGCAGAATCAGTGCCTGAGAGATGAGCAATGTAAGCCCAAACACAGAGAAGGGAAGCTCTCCGTGCCCTCTGTGGCTGCTCCATGATCTCAGCTACCTCATGATGCCTTGGGAAAGGCAGGAGCATGGAGAAGAATGGAAAATACTCATGCCTTCCCCATATTTCATGGGTAACTGACAAGGTATGTGCTGCAAACGCATTAAGTCAACAGGCAGGGTGGGTGGAATAAAGCCTATTCTGTCCTCCACAAGAGAAAGAGATAGCTGCTGAAAGCAGAGGTGCAGATGGGCACAGCTAGGAGCAAGAAAAGTAATGTAAGAATGTAAGAAAAGTAGGTGCTTTCAGGCTGTGACAGCAACGGAGCATCTTTGATGCTCTGAGTTCAGGGTACAGACAATTAAAATGGCAGCTGAGCTCCCAGGTTCAGCATAAATTCCTTTGTGTGTCTAGCTATAAAGCACAAACGGTGTAACCTGTCACCAAAAAAAGGATAAAAGCCAGAAGTTTAAAAAAGCAACATTGTTTTTAAAAATCCAGTTTCAAATATAATATTGGGTTTGTACACAAAAATATGTTTTTAATATATTTCTTGTCATATGCTTATTCATAATGGCATCAAAGGGAGCAGAAGACTAAGTGGATATTAAGTTCTTCCATAAATATAACTTGTCAGAGGATGAACCAATGTAGAATTAGTTTTTGATGAAAGGACATGTAGGTTAATTTACCATGCAAGGCTTATGCCTCTTTGAATAAAACAATAAAATCTTACTCTCACACTTAACTAAGATACTCCCTGACCTCATGAAAAGACGCTGAAAGTTTCTCTATAAACATGTTATTGGAGGAAAACATTGGAGGTCCAGTTTTCGTAAGTGCCTGCTAAACTAACCATGTAATAGACAGGGAATATTTGCTTCTAAAAGGCAAATAAGCATGGAAATTTGTAAAATCAGATGCTACTAATAGAACTACCTACCCATCCTTTCATACAATGCAAACATGAGGGGGGGAGTCTTCTGGATATTAAAAGTGTTAGAAAGTAATATGAAGTATTCCTTCACTCTTTTTTAGAATTAAAAAATATTCCTACCTTTTACTGAGTTTTTACTGGGGGGGAACTTATTGATTCAAAAGCAAAATGACTCATCAAAAACTTTTCAAATTTTCTCTGTTAACAGTCAAATGGCCAGTGAGGAAAAATAAATTCACATAATCCCTCATATTATTTCCCTATAGCATCATCCTTCTTCCACAGTCTCCCAATGCTAGTCATGAACCTTAATTAATTTTTATTACTGACATTTTGAAGGATAGTTTGACACTCTGTATCCCCAATTTCCTCATCACTTTATTATTTCTTCCAATCATCCTTTAATTTCCAGGTACCCTCAGGACTACTTAATAATTAAAAAGATTTAACAGATACAAACATTAAGTGCTCTTCTAGAACCAGACAAGACCAATTTAAAAGTTTGAAACCTTCTTTTATATGTAACTTTCCTGCTCCTTCTTGACACCTTGGATGGAATATTGAGAGGAAGAAGCCTTGTCACTGCTGTCTGGGAACCTAGGAGTCAAGAAACCTGAATTCCCAGTCAACTGGTGGAAATATCAAGAGACAGGAAGAAATTAATTTCTCCTACCTCAGCCCAAATCCTCATGGTCACATATTCATGCTGTTCCTCAGAATAACAGGATGAAGGAGGAATGCCAAGGATGGAAGGACATGCAAGTCAGGCTAGCATCAGGGCAGAAATGGGGCAATGGTGCTGACTCTCCAGAGGATGCTTCTGCTGTCTTAGAGCTCATTACAAGTTATTTTTTTTTCCTGTCCTTCTCACCCTCCAAAAAATTAGAGGAAGTGGTTTTTCATTATCATCTGTCTATAGTCTTTCTTGCCCCACAAAATTGAGACTGTGAATGTGTAGCCTATCCATCTTAGAAAAAAATGTGGTCAAAGCTGAAATAATACAATTTGAAAATGCGGCTGCAATGCCTCACTGCATCTTTGATTCAAACTTCTCCAATTTCCATTCTCCCCTACATGCCTGGGTTTCCAGCCAGACTGCCTCTTCTCTGATGCACAACATCTCCCAGGAGAGCTCCTGGTCTGCAGGAGAGATGCAGTTTAACCGGGAGTGTAAATGTGGGGGGGAAAGAGGGTACACGATGAAGCAAAATTAAATCCCAAAAGATCCCAGGGCAGTGCATCCAACAGAAATACTTAATCTTTTCATCTAAAATATTTGGGACCATTTTTTTAAAACAATAACAAATTTCTGAGCTATGCAGATGCTTTTCATGATATATATCCTTTCATTTAATATTTTGTTCTCCTTCAAAACAACACTTTTATGGAAAATGTTCCAGCACCCTTACCTTCAGCCTCCATGGGGAAGCCACAGCTGCTTTTGTGTGACTGAGTGCTGTTTGGATATAGTGGGGAAATCAGGACCAAAAAGGAATTTTTTTTTTCTCTGAAAGTGTCTGTGCAAACTATATGTCCTATTGTACCCATCTGCTCCTCGTGTGTATTCAGTAGTAGTATCTGTTTGCTTTACAGGCTGAAATATGCTTTTATTACCTTCTTGTTAGCACTGCGGAGTCCATTATGTTACGGGGAGTGATACGGTTTTTAATCCATCTTGCACACCACAAACAGAATCACTAAGGCCCAGATAAGTGCGTTATTGTTAGTAAACTGTGAATATGAAAGGATGCATCTTGACTTTCATCTTCTCAAGCTATGTGTGTATGACAGGCTGATAGAAGAAAAAAAAAAAAAACATTTTATTTAGGAATTGAGCAGATGAGGTTTCTCATTACTGAAAATGATCATGAAATCCCCATGAGACCATTTTTGCAGAGTCATTTTTTTAGAGTTGAACTTTAAAAGGTAAATGGCCCACAGGGACTGAACAGTATTATTGCTAATGGAAGATCTTTTCAATTTGAAATTGAGACACAGGAGCTCAGATGTTGAGGAGGTGTTTGTGGGAGCTTCTTGCTGCACGTGAGGTCTATTCAGCATATAAGTCTCTGTTATTTTCCAAAGCCATAAAAGTTTTTTCTGTCAAAAACTAGTCTTTTCTATTGAAGAAGTACCAGAAGTTTTAGATAGCCTTGCTTTAAGTTCTATTCAGGAACAGAAAGACATATATGTGACAATAGTAGTTTCTGGCAAACCACTAGGTTGGCCAGAAACTTGACAGAACTAAATGGATATTTGTTACTTCCACCAGATGCATACCTGAACATTTATATCAAAATTAATGCAGAAAATTACATGCTTACTAGGGCAGGGATAAAATGGTAAAACTAACATTCTTCATTACTGCATTTTAAACAAACATAAACTTAAAATGTGTCAGCACATTTATACTTCCATCTTCCATCTGGCAGAGCAAGCTGATCAATAGGCAATAAAGGTGTCATCATTGAGGAAAATCTAATGAATCATTTTTCAAATAAGCTCTTTTATCATTCATACAGACAAATTCTCATATCCATGTAAAGCTTATGTCCCATAAAACATATAGCCTCAGTGCTACTTGTGAATTTTTCTTTGAACAGTTTGCTTTGCCTCAATTTACATTCACATTATTTCCATATTAAAAATTTCACTTGGATCACAGTGACCTTACAAATACCTCAGTAAAATTATTTTGGTCAGAACATCCCAACCTCTCATGTATCTATCAGATCTCCCTTGCCATCTGAGTGTATTTCAGTCCAAAGGATTTTTGGCCATGTTATACAATTAAAATCCAAGTTCTTTCCTGCATCAAAGACAAATCATTTCTATTCACATTACTTTTATATCTGCTAACAAACTTGTCAATGAGCTGGGCTGTTCAGGAGCCCAGGTTCTTTCTAGGTACACCCTTCCAATAACAAAAGCTTTGATATGGTCAAAGGTATAGAATAGTATCTAAATTTGATTGCCACATGGGAGAATAATCATGTAACCTGTAATAAGCTGTTGTCTTTCCCTTTTTTTTCCTTCCCTAAAAGGCATTTAGAAACATTTTAAAGCTGTTATCGTGGCCTTTACCTGCATAAAGAACTGTTGCTAATGAGGATGATAACTCTGTATCTGAGGGAACTACCATCTGTGATCATGCAGGATTTCCTGACCTTGTAAGAAAAATGTATGGAGAGGCTGTAAGCCTAAGATACCTATTCCAACAACACCCACATACAAGCCCAAAGCACAATTTTGATGTGCATAGGTTGTAAAGAAACTTGCTTCTTTAAGTGGTTTTTGATAGTGTTTATATTTTACACTGAAATTAAGGAAAGAGTATTTTATTTCTCAGTCAAAATGAGGATACAGATGCTTCCAGTGCCAGAGGCCTGGAGTTTAACACAGGGTATTCTGCTGCTGCTCTTGTCTTCTGTTTCCCTTATGAATTCCCCCACCCTGTAACACCAGGACTTAGAGCACAAATTCTGCTGATTTGAGGCAAAACTACTTTGCCATGGATAAAGGCAACTAAGAAGCCTCAGAGTTTTGTTAGGTACATCATGACACTCTCAAGGACTCCAAATCAATTCAGGTTTTATCTGTAACAGAGCAGATAAAACAATAGTAATGTTAAAATTTGACATAACAGTGACAGGAGACTAACCATGTAAAAAAAAAAGCTGTGAAATAACATGTCTCTTTTCATGGTTATTCTGGTAGCTAAGTAGCAACTCTATGAGAAACAATGGTATTAACATGGTAATCTACATTAGCACTAGCCCCTTCTTTCTTTAATAAGTGCACAATTAAGTCCTGACATTACTGTAATAACATTTCCCCATAAAATCAATAATAAATTCTGGTCCATTGGAAGACAATGTTAAAAAATGAGAGTGATAATTATAGCACCCACATTTCCTTTAAGCACGTTTTCTGTTCTTGGATCAATGACTCACCAAGGGGATAACAAGAAAATCAGACTGTTAATGCCTAAATTGGTTTTGCTAATATAGAGATTTCCAAGGTCTTCCAACAAAATTTCCAAAGGAAGTGTACTTTTTTTCTTGAAGGCTATTCACTAGAGTCATCACCTGCAGCCCCAGGCCCAACCATAGGTTTCACCCCGCATCTGAGCAGACTGACTGTTCATGAACATACCATTAGCCTCCACTAACTTACCATGCTTCAAGATATCTCCATCCTGTTATTTTCTCAGCAACATTAATCACTGGTGCAAAGATAAGGTGAGAGATGGGAAGATATAATGACTAAAACAATTCACCTTCTGACTGCTGCTAATAAATCTGAACATTTAATGACCCAGTTATTGGGGTCTCTGCCTTAAGAGACCAGCAAGTCTCTTGCACTCTGGCTGGCAGAGGGAATAAATGAATTGTTGTACAAGGTCTCATTTAACATACACAATTCAATTGTGGTACAACCTAGAAGTAATCATATCAATGAAATCAGTTATGAAAAGATGAAAGTTCCTATCAGTGAATTTTCTTCTTTGGCATGCTAGCACTAGGTTTCACCCCAGCTGCACAAGCTGTAATTTCTGGTCTGAAACAGTTGGCTGGCCAAAGCTGGAATTACAGAGCTGATTTGAAGGTCCAGATGTGAGAGACAGGAGGAGGCTGAAAATTATAACCAAGAATAAGCTTTGATTTTAATGATCAATTTTCAGTAAAAAGACATGTTGAATCCTACCAAGCCTAATTATAATGCAAAATGTTTTTTGCTATTAATACTTAGTGGTCTATAGCTTAGGAATGGAGTTCAGGGTCTTGCAGGAATTGGTGTGAAACTCATATTCTTCACTGAAATCATGGCCAGTCAACGTTATGTCAGGAGAGCTGGTGCTCTTGGACAAAGCCTTGCCAGAGAATATAATACTACTTCCTATGCTGTTCCCTCATTCTATACCAACATAATTCCGCTGGTCTCAATGCAATAAAAAGGTCTTTCTCTTCAAAAAACAAAATTAAACTTCCCATTTGTAAATGTGATAATCTTCATATTTTACATAATTTTCATTAAAACTTAGCCATAAAACAATGTTAACTATGCATTAAGGGGCATTCTTCAATGTAGTTATTTCAAACCTGTAATTTTTCTGTACCATACATGTTCAGGATTTTTTTATTGTTTTGTTTAATGGCTGAATTATAGGAAGCCAATCTTTTATTTATCAAGACAGGTGTCCTCTTGAAACACAAACTTGAAAAGCATTTTCAGTCAGAAGAAAAAAAAATCGAAAACTAATTTTTCACAGCCATTTCTGATTAGTTTGAACTCTTTGTATTCTTTTGCCAAGAAATCATCTTTCCTTTCCAGTAGGGTCACTATCAGGAATCCACCATGAAAGTCTGAACACTTAAATCCACAGTGCACATTTTCCCTTAAATCAGCTAGTGCAGCACCTGAGTACCAGACAATAAAATCCATATGTCTTCCTTGTACAACCTGTCAGAGAGTCATGCACACAACAGTAACACTGGAGGTTTATTTCAGATGAGTAAGCAGCAAGTGTTACAAATTCCCCCTCCCCTCAACATGGTCGCAGGACTCATCTCTCAGGCCCTCCACTACAATGCAGGCTGCGCTTCGAGAGATGTAGCGGCTGTATGCACACACAATGATAGGTTTAAAATGGATGAGATTTTCAGGAACGTAACATTCTTGGAAAAATAGGGCATGATCTTTGCAGTCATGGGGAGACATAGGCAGAACCTTGTAATAGCTTGCTAATTGCCTTGAGTAAAGTAATTTGTTTTATCTGTCTGCCACTTGGTTTCCTGCAAAGTGCAAAAAAACTATTATGGGATTTTACTGAAACTAATTACTACTATTTTATCACGAAGGCTGCTGAAGCATAATCCTCTCCGCGCTTTCTTTCTTTCTGCACTTCTCTCATGCACTAGGCCTCCCCCTCCTTCATCCTGAATTTAAAATCTTGTGGCAAGTCAAGAAGTACTTTAATCATCCAGTATTCTAATAGATCCTGCTGATATTCAGCCTCCCACTACAATAAGACAGAGCAATAGCATGGTACAGTAATGTAAACTTTAGCAAGCTGCACACACCGCTGCTTATTTGTCCATAGGGAACCTGCACCCCACAAAGCATGTGATGTGCTGTAAGGGTATCGCCTGCCTGCCCCCAGTAACTGAGGGGTACAAGCTCCTGAATGACAAGCTGAGCAGAGGATAGTTTGTTTCCCTTTTTTCCCAACCAACTTACACATGCAGGAGCTCACAAGAATTTGTTTTAAACACTGATGGCTTGGTGAAAAGATAGCGGCAGTGTACCCTGGTATTAATGCAGTATCTGGTTTATAATCATAATTTGTTAGAAACCCTGAAAGATCTCATTTTGATCATTAGCATGAAATCCTGCTAATGTTGAGATACCTCATTAGAATGGTTGGCAACTTGTCTTTGATTGAAATTATTATTCTTTTGAAATGAATGACACTGCCTGAATGCGTTCTGTCAAATCTTGATAGTTAATTAAATTGATTTTATCAGAATAGTCAACCACACAAAATGCAACCCATTAAAGAATGTATTTGACAAGAAAATAAATTGATCATCAGGGTCTCATTGATATGAAGATGAAGTACAGACGCTATCAGCATTTCTCACCCAATATAACCAGTGGTTCAACAACTGTTGATGGTACTAAGGAATTATTCTGCACTTCAAAAAAAAGTGCCCTCCTAGAAGGTTAATTTCGCTGTACAGCAAAGTAAATGAAGATTGATAGCTACAAGGCATAGCAGAAAGAGGATCTTCAAGTAGGAGATGAGGTGAAGGTTTTCTTTCTCCCAAAAAGAAGTATGAATAAACTAATAATTTTTGCCATTAAATTGCTGAAGATGTAAGGTCAGAACTGCTCGTAAAGGAAAGACCCACACTCATACAAATGCTTTAGCTACCCAAATGCATGTGCCTTCAGATATCCTATGGAAATGGCACAAAACCAATGATAATCACTTCCTAAATCATAGATGTGCTATTTATTAGATTTTCTTTTTCACATTTCTTGTGATTTTCATACCCAGTATGTTGGGGTTTTTTAGTTCTTCTGTTCCACATTGGCATCAAATCCAACCCTGTGATGTTCTTGCTGGCTGACTTTGAAGGCAATGTTATTAAAGAAGATCTGAATCAAGCCTTCAGTGTGTTAAGTATTCCAGCCCTTATTTTTATGACATCTCTGTTTATTGTAGGTGGGTGGATACTTGACAGAGCTGGCCAACAAAGCAAAAATATTCTATGAATAATCATTCGCACGTATGAACAAATGCACTTTCAGTGTGTCACCAGTTATCCAGTTCCCACCCCAGCAACACATACCCTTTAGGAAGACAAAAACAGGCAAACTGAATCAGATCCCCAATACATCTGTGCCAACAGCCAAACCCAGTACCTTCACAGAAGGAGCCTAAAGTCCATGTTGTATTTAAAAGTCTCAAGCTACAGCCCATTGGTATTCCCCTGGGGGAACATTTTCAAAAGGGCCTCAAAGCAGATTTTTAAAAGTAAATTTTCACATGTACATATCAAGGAGAATTAGGTCTTGCAGAAGAATTTTTCATAGTGCTTGTTGCAAAAGGCAACAGGCAATTATTTGTATATTTAGGTATCTAAATGCCTTCTTATAACCTGCCTTAAGTAGTTTAACTGCAGCTCCTCCCATCCAAGTCACTGGGATTCAAAGCCTAAGTACCTCTGAGTGCCCTGACCCTATATCCTATATGCTTAATAAGAGAGAAGCTCCTCAATTAATGGGGGGTGGGGGTATTTGTGTTAATTACTTTAAAGGTGGTTTGTAAAATTAAGCCAACCAAAGGACATTACACTTTCCTTTAGCCACAGGGAAAAAAAAGGTACGAGGAAGAAACCTTGTGCTGCATTCCCTAATCCCCATTACTGCTGTGATCACTTTACCTAAGTATTGACTGCTGCTCATTCTCCATCAGGAGCTGAATGTGCAGCAGCAGACCGGAGCCAGATGCCTGCCAGCTGCGTTCCCAGAGCTAACACAGCTCCGAATGACGAGTAGCCCGTACCTTGCCACCCCACTGTGTCCCGAAAGAGGGACACCACACTGAGCATGCAGGCATAGGCCTGTGGGACTCAGGCAATAAGATACAAAGCTGTGGAGATATTGAGTGGATACTTAGGTCATTAAGTGAGCAGCGCCCTTCCCAATCCTGTTGAGCCTCTGATCCTGGCTAAGCAATTACCTGCTCTGCCTGGGTAGAGTGACTCCAAATACCTGTTTCTTGCCAAACACCTTAATTTTTCAGGAATGCTCCAGCAGGTGTTCAGCCCCCACCTGTGTCCCACACTGGGCATGAAACAGCACAGCAAAAGAGCCTCCCACCAAAAAAAAAAGGCAGAACCATACACGGGAAAACAGGCCAAATTCACACCACAAGCAAAGAGCAATTAGGAAAAATGGCTATAGAAAGGACAATAACCTCTTCCTTTTCCTAAGCAGGCCCTTTTAATCAGCACCAATAATGAAGAGAGAGGAAGAACCTAAAAACTGAATAAGCAGTGACGACAAAGCAGGCAAAGCCCTTAACAGCACCAAAACAAAGGAGCATTCCATAAAGTACAACATAGTATGGATCAATTACACAGTGTTTGAATGAATAAAATAGTCATTTAGTTGAAGGAGCTTTCTTTATTCTCATGGCTTATGAAGAGCAGCAGAGCCCTGAAACTGAATTATACCTTCAGTGTTCACTTTGGGACCATAGCCTGATACCATTCATATGGATTAAATTATTCGTGCAGGCTTTTAAACAAGTAAGAAATAGATGCCTACAACACACAGGACTCGGCAAGTGGGGCATCATGTTCATGAACCAGCCAGGGAACCATATTTCCAGTAACTGGAGATAGTGTCAGACAGCTACATCTATCACTATGGTGCCTAAGCAGGAGGAGGGCACATAAACAGCAGGGGGACCCCTGAGACTGAAACACAGGTTTGATCATTAATCTTATCATCATTCTTATGGCATAGATTGAATGCAGATAATCATGGGGTTTAATTTTCCCTTGAAACAGAATGCCAAGGAAACAGCTGGCGTTGACAGAGAAGCTACCTACTGCTCTGCTAGAATTCATCTCTTAAGATTTGTAAAGTCTCTGACTGCTATATTTCATGATTCCTGCCTTCCTGATCACATTTTACACACTAAATCTGGATTTCTTGCATAGAGCATGTAGACTACTATATCTACCAATGTACAAGTGCAGAAGGGGCACTGTCCTTAATGTCCCTAAAGGAACACCTGTTCCATTCCAAGATGTGGAGATTCAGAGTCTTCACTGAAGTGAGAACTGTCAAGTTAGCAATAGAATAGGAGTAAAATGTCCATGTTTCTGATGTAGAAACAACAGGACTATTCTTTGATGATGTTAAATAAGGATTACAACTGACATGAAGTGGAAAACCTATTAAGTTACTAATGAAGGGAGAGTTTATTCCATTAGTAATGCACAATAGGTCAGGAAAAATCATTATTTTAGTGATATACTAGGGCAATTTCACTGTGCAGGTGCATATTATAGAGGCCAGTAAACTGGATCCTATGGCTATACATTGTATGTCATCTTAATGGACAATACATAGTCCATATAGAATTAGAGTCAAAAGGGGAAAAGCTCTATTTCCACAACTTGAAGGAACATCATTGTTAAAAAGTCAGTCTTTTGCAGCCTCCCTGTTGAACCTCTGCAGGGTACAGCCCAAATGAGTGGCAAAGTAGTGAGCACTGGTGGGTTGGTAGGCAGAGCAAAGGAAGAGTTGCTTTTGCAATATGTCTGACCTATTTGTCTTCAGACTCCTAAGCTGGTCCTCTATTTCTGAGCTTCAAAATGCCATCTGAAAAGCCAATAACTAATGGAAAAAAACAAATGTACATTTCTTGTCTGGAATTAGCAAAAAGTTGTCACAGCTGTACTGGACTTGGATCTAATTTGCTGCACTTAACTGCACCTATCATAGAGGCCCTACGACCTGCTCTATTTGGTGTAAAATGCAGTAGTCTACTTCAAAAGGTCACAGACAGGCTCAGCCATGCTGTCATTGCCCCAGATGAACACTGCTAATACCTGATACTGTAAAATAACAGTTGAAATTGCTGCTGGATGATTTTACTGATTAATCGTTTAGAGAAAAATCAGGGAGGGGAAGGGATCTGAAACCATGTTGAAATCATTTGGAGGTTGAAGTCACCCTTCAAAAGATAAATTAATATTTCCCTCCCCTTTTGTCAGATGTGCATTCTGTATAGCTATTGCTGAAAAACTGTTGGTTTTAAATTAGAACTCTGTTCATTTCTGTTCATCAGTCTCTGCCACTATACACATTGCACTAACCACAAAGAGTTGTAGCAAGGCACTCTGGGAATTGACATAAATAAAAGTCTCCCATAATTTCACAACAGCTCTCCCAATTACTCCTAGATTTAAAATCATACTTTAAAGAAGGGGGAAAGAAACCCTGTATATTATAAAATAAGGTTACTGAATACCAGTGTGCAGGCAGGTGGAATGAGATAACTCACAGACATCTGTGAGTAATATTCATTTTTCTCACCGCAGAATTAATGCTGAAACATAGTGAAGGCAATGTATGTATAAGAAAATCGAACACTGGTGACTGCAGCATGTGCTCCAAGTGAGTGATATGCATTGCTAGTGGGCACAAAGAGGATTGCTGGGAAATCTGGAAAATCTGACCCAATACCTTACGAAAAGATGCTTGTAAAGGCTTCTGAGCAGTAGCTAGGTGTTCTCTCCTTTCCTCCTCCTGCTGACCTTCCCATCTGCCATTCCTAACCATAGTAAAAGAACAGCAAGAGCTCAACAGTGATGCTCAGAGTGTGTCTAGGGAGAAGGGGAATACAGTCATATTGGTACTACAACATAACATGTGTGGCAGAGAGCTTCAGTCTAGAGACAGAAGCACTGATTCCTGTCCCAGAAGAAGCCTGCCTGATGCATGGCCAATGTACGTGCAACCACCTGTTTCTCAGTGCAGCCCCGCCTGGCAATGTGGGCAACATGCATGAAGGTAAAGGGATCTAACTTGTGTGTCTAAATCATCATCACACCCTCTATTCAATTGGACACATACAGTGTGTTCATTGGTAGTTCATTGGTAGTATGGATGTACCAACACATGAAAGCATCATCATTTTATAAAGCCCTTTTCTTAGGAAAATTCTCATTACCTTACCTGGAAAAAAAAGCTTTGTATCACCATTGTTTCCAGCTGTCGTTAATATGTCTCAACAAGCTCCTGATGAGCCATGAAATATTATCACAAGATGGAAATCATATTAATGGAACTGCTTAGGTTTGCGGTGAAAAATTAGATAACCTAATTTGTACTTCAATTTCCAAGGCACCTATTTGTTAGCTAAGTAATTTACCATCATCTTTCATCATTTAAGTCCTTTCCCTCTCTGAAGATTTAATTAGTTTCCCTCTCTGTCTCACAAGTGATTTTGTTGAACCATTTCAGACAGCCCCAACAACCCCCCCAACAAATGTTCCTGTGCGCACAGAAGAGAAATCAATAACTTCCATGCCTGTTCAGTAAAAGAACGCAGCTTTTTCTGATAGCTGCAAACAAGATGGGATTTAAGCCACAAATGTTTCCCAGTGAAGCATGAAAACAGCATTGGTACCCTGCTGGTAAGCAACCCTGCAGCTTGAGATTGACCAGTGACGGCAAACATCCAGGTTCAGGCCTCTTGAAAATTATTTCCCCTGAAGAAAGTCCATAAATAATCCAATATGAAACAAAACCATGCATTTCACCTCTCATAATAAGCACACAGCATGATGTGAGAGAACAGCTCATATCAAACCACTTCCAAGATGAGCCTCAGTTCAATAAGTTCCCATTTATTTATTTGTTTGTGGTTTCTTTTTCTATTATACATTATCAAGTTTCACTAAACTGCCTTATGAATATGTCTCTAAATTAACCTCAAGTCTACTCCTACTCGCTCTCACAGAGGTCGGTGTAAACCTGTCATTAAATTCAGTAGGGATAGGTTTGGGTCCAGAACAAGTAACCTTTCCTTACTTTCCTTGTTTGCTATCTTTATTTCACCTTGGTCTAACCTTAATTACACAGTAACTTAATATTATCCTTCCTATTCACACAACCAAGTAATTGCCCTCTTTCTGTCATCTCTGCTATTTTTAACACACACTTTGTTGTTTTTTGAATACTAATACAAACATTGATACCAATCACAGAGTATGCAAACAGGCTACTGGGCTTGCACTTAACAGCTACTAGAGGAGGACAATAACTGGGGGCTTGGGGGACAAAGTGTCATTTCCTATGTCTTCACATGGTACCCAGCACACCATCTCTGCCTAAGGGATTTTTTTTCAAGATTCCATTATTTTAGTCTGTGAGCATCTCAGGTTCCTTTATATATCGTTTCCTATCTGTGTGAGCTAAGGAAGTTACTCTTATTCCCACTTTATATTTAAGACTTTACATGTAAACTGTGGAATCTAGGGCTGTTTCTTTTGACTTCAGAGCAAGAAGCATTTATGTCCCATTTATAACTTTTATTTCCACTGGAAGAAAATGTTGGTAAGCAAATTGAATGAAAAGTTGAAGTGAGTTTGACTTTATACACCCAGATATGGGTAGCTCTGCATCTTGCCCCTTCTGCTAGGTCCGCCTTACATTTATCCATTGCACTCATCAAACAACAGTTGTGCATGTTGCCTCTTTCGGATCTCATCCTCAGATGCTTAGCTCTCCTTTGGCAAATAGATAAAGCTTAGGTACATTGTATTGGGTTTGCATGGCAAGGTTTTGGTAGCAGGGGGGCTACAGGGGTGGTATCTGTGAGAAGCTTCTAGAAGCTTTCTCTATGTCCAATAGAGCCAATGCCAGCCGGCTCCAAGCCAGACCTACTACTGGCCAAGGCTGAGCTCATCAGTGACAGTGGTAGCACCTCTGGGAGAACATATTTAAGAAGGGGGGGGTGGGGTCGCAGGGAGTGTTGTGTGTGTGAAACCTGTGCAATAGCAGCTGGAGAGAGGAGTGAGAATATGCAAGAGGAGCAGCCCTGCAGACACCAAGGTCAGGGAAGAAGAAGGGGCAGAAGGTGCTCCAGGCACCGGAACAGATTCCCCTGCAGCCCATGGTGGAGACCATCTCCACCTGCAGCCCATGGAGGACCCCACACCAGAGCAGTGCCTGAAGGAGGCTGTGACCCCATGGGAAGCCTGCAACCCCATGGGAATCCTGCACCAGATCAGGTTCCTGGCAAGCCCTGCAGACCCATGGGGAGAGGAGCCCAGGCTGGAACAGGTTTGCTGGCCAGGCTGGTGACCCCACAGGAGACCCATGCTGGAGCAGCCTGCTCCTGAAGGACTTCACCCCATGGAAAGGGCCCACACCAGAGCAGTTTGTGAAGAACTGTAGTCCATGGGAATGACCCACGTTGGAGAAATCCATGGAGGACTGTCTGCCATGGGAGGGACACCACACTGGAGCAGGGGCAGAGTGTGAGGAGTCCTCCTCCTGAGGAGGAAGGAGCAGCAGAAACAGTGTGTGATGAACTGACCCCAACTCCCATTCCCCATCCCCCTGCACCCCTGAGGGGGAGGAGGTAGAGAAATTGGGAATAAAGTTAAGCCTGGGAAAAAGGGACAGGTGGGGAAAGGTGTTTCTCCAGGTAGAGTCTGTTTTCTCCATTACAGTAACCGGTGAATGAGCTCTCCCTGTCCTTACCTCGACCCACAAGCCTTTCGTTGTATCTTGTCTCCCCTGTCCAACTGAGGAGGGGGAGTGATAGAGCAGCTTTGGTGGGTACCTGGTGTCCAGCCACAGTCAGCCCACCACACACAGATATTGGTTGTGTATATTACAGTAGGACAGATTGATCAGGTGTGTTCAATGATCCCTCAAGCTCATTCTCTGAAGTTTGCTGGAGTGTCATGCTTAATGAGAAGAAGGCATGCATGGAGTGTTACTTCCATCGTGCTCTTACTCAACTTCCAGAGGATTTTTGACTGTTTCCCAGACCCAGGCATGTAAAAGACAGTTGTTTTGGTGTAGAGTACTAATGTGCATAACCCTTTCATCTTGGGTAGTCTTGGTTCAGCTGATAGAAAAAAACTTAAAGAAGAATGAAACCAGTACTCAGGGCAGCTTGTGATCAGCGCACCTGAGTTGCAGATGCAGCCTGCAGGAGCTTGCTCAGACTCCACAAGAAGTTGGTGAGCGTTGGTCTACTGAGATTCACACTGTCCCCCTAACTGTTAACCTCTGAGCCCTGCTACAAATTAAATAGAAGTGAATGGCAGCTAGCAATAAATTGTAACTTGGAATCAAGCTATGGTCATTATGGCACGTATTATGTCTGGTGTAGAGCAAAGGATTTTGGTAGGGGTTGTAAAACCTTCTGCCCCTGGCATGCTCAAGCACTGTACTGCCATCAGTACAATTTATGGGGTATATTAGCACTCTGCTCATGAGCCACACACTTCCCAGAAACTTTTGGAATTGTGAGGGTGGAGGGGAAGGCAAGATGCTCATAAAATAACAATATATTTGACATGCTGTTCAGTAGGATCAGAAAGCAATCTGCAGAGGTCTGACTGCTGACAACGAATGCTGTTTAAAAAATCACAGTAACTGTCAAACTTATTCCTTCTACCTTCCAGGATACAAGGCCAATTTACAAAAAGACCTTGAACAGTCATCAGTCACCCAACACATCTGACGGTCACATCAACTGTATAGCCTGGGCAAGCATTTCATGTCCTCAGAGGCAGCTTGATGGTTCCCTTCAGTAACATGGGGGTAGTTAGAAAGGCTACCAATCTTGTGAAAGACAGTTAGAGGTTTCCCCACATGTCAGGTAACATCTCTACCTCCTGCTTTTTTCTTTTGCTCCCTTCAAGTCTTCTAATACATCAGGACTCAGTTGTGACTTTACCACAAGTCCCAAGAAAGGTGTTTGTCACATCTCCATGTAAAAGGCAATGTCTCTATAAAGGCTGGTCTCCCCAGTGTACTGCAGGTGATATTAGAAAATCCATGGAGAGTCTTCAGCCATTTCTATTGCTCCCTGCAGGGATGTGCCACAAACATCACATTCTTCCCTTGGTCAGCACAGAGGCCGGTGTGTTTCTGAGCTAGTCAAAAATAAAATGCTTCCATTTACCTCAGGTTGGAGATTCAGTGTTACATCCCACATTTGTTAACCTTGACAATGGCTTGCTGCTTTTCATTTTCTTTCCCAGTTAGAACCGTTCTTTTTCATTCAAATTCTAAAAACAAATTTTGCCTAAGAAAATCCACTTTCATTATATAAGACATCATACAGAAAAGGGGTATGTCCAGGGAATAAAGCCATTCCTGCATCTGGGGTCATTTCACTAAAGCTAGGGAACTGACATGAATCCCTCTCTAGCTCTTTTCTTTTTTTTTTTTTTCTTTTACTGCTTTCCTCTGAAATATTACTGCCATCACTCATGCAGCCCCACAATATTTTCTTTGGTGCACTTGATCACTTTTTATCTCTCTGGGACTCCTTCTTCCATATATCCAGCACAGGACAAAAGCTCCCTGTAGTACACAAACAGGTAATATGTACATTCCTACAGATCTCCCATGGTATTGATGAATACAGCTTGCAAACTCACATGCATAAAGCCTTATTAATAAGTTCTCTTTAAACATCTTTTGAAAATGTCCTTATATGCAAGATAGAAGCCATGTGTCATCATACACTGGGCCCAGAAAAATTGTTGCCGATGACTTGGAGATTTTGGAAGAAGTCCATTTCTCCTTCCCTTTTCTTTATTATCTTCCCTCTGAGATGCCTGTACAAAGCTCGTTCTCTTTAACTGTCTCCTTACAGTCTTGGAAACACTTTTTCTCAGTCCCCTCACAGTTCCTGATGTATGAGCATCTGACAGGGTTCTCAACACACCTGCTCCAGCAAAGAAAAATGATTTCTTCACAGGGGGAGATTTGTTCTTAGCTATTTCAGGTTACAGACTCAGCTAAGCTCTGCATAGCACTTGGAAATAAAACAATTTTTTTTAAAGGTGGGGGAAAAAAGAAAGCTGTACCTCCACCCTTTGGGATATACCTTCATTTCATTCTTGGTCAGTATTCTGACCTGGACATACCTCTCCACCTTTCACTTCCTCTTTGCCTTGGCAATGTGGCCAATATATTACAGCGTTATTTTTCATCCTTCCTTTAGTTGTAAAAGGTTGTCCTTTCTCTGAAAGGTCACCAGAATTTACTAGCAGTTATCTCAGAGCAACAGCAAAGCCAGAGCAGTATTTTTCTTACACCTATGGTGCAAAATTCTCATTCTAAGATGCAATACCTAAAACCCATGTGACTTCAATATACTGTACCTTTATGATATTTTCTGACATTACTTGTGGCAGGAAAGTCTATCCTCCCCTGGATAGAGAGAGGGATGCCCACATATATGTGCACATATACTTGCTTTTAAATAAACTCATTACATTTTCCTTTCCTTCTCAAATATATCTTCAGGTCCACTCTGCTCTTGCTGGGCTAATGATCATTGCCAGAAACTTGAAGTAAGCGCAGTTCAATCTGTTTTTCACAAACAGAAAGGTCAAGATCTGCTTTCTGGCACACAGCTGCCACTGCACCTACCACAGACATTGCTGCTGAAAAAGGATAGGGCCTGTGACACAGGCTGTTGGAAAGGGCAAGAATAGCAGCTTTCCAACAACACATCATTTCTCCACAGCTGAAAGGCCAGTTGTGCCTATTAAGACAAGTAAATCTCCCAAGGAAAGGGATTTGAAAAAGTGTATACCTGCCTGGTTTCTAAAGAGGCTACCCAGTTTTATTCCAGTATGCTAGTTTTACTAGCCTGTGCTTTATTCTTGCTTACATAACCAATACTGGCGTATTGAGGGATGTGGAGGGCAGGTGTCAATCTCATGCGAAGATGCTTAACCATGATTTGCTTGTCTTTAATATTTGATTATATTATCATGTGAAATCTTGCAGCATCCACAGAAAACAATTCCAAAATTGACATTTCATCAGCTCACTTGACATCAACAGAGACAAGGAAGGACCCAGGTGCATCACTGAATTGTGGCTTCTACAATCATATGCACATCATGCTTAATTCAGAGGGGTCTATACAGCCTTTTGTCCTAGAATACTTAGAGGACTTTGTTCATGCTTTTCCTATAGCTCTTCCAATTGGCAGAAAAATCTAAATTGTTCCTGGGGTGGTATAAACTGTATCCAGAAAATGTTATTTGTAACAGCCACAGGTACTTTGCTGTTGAGCAAAGCAGAACAACTCTCTTGGTTTTGTCTATATTTTACATATTTCCCAGCTTCACCCTACTGGACTCACATGAGACTTTCCATATAGGGTGTCTGGGCACAACATTCTCATTCCACAGAGATCCATCAAGAGTAAATTTATCATTAGCTTGGTATCAGTTTTGAGCTGATAAGAACAGAGATACAAACATTGCTACCGTTTCTCAAGAAGTTTCATAAAGCCAATGGTAATTTTTACATGGGTAAGGCCATGTACTCTAAAACCACAGAATTTATCAAATACTGAAAGCCACCAGCCTCTGTTTTACCCAGAGGATACATATGTTTAGAAGACTGCAGGACTTTCAAGATAGCTTTATAGGTTAATATTTTGCAAACTTAACTTCTAAAACTTCTGAAAAATTATGTGTTTTATGAACAGTTCAGGAAATTAGAAGCCAAAAGAAAATTATTTTTGAACAAGAATTTCCAGGTGTAAGGACCATCACAAAGAATGATTCACACAGTACCTTCAGAAATCAGAATGAAATTTCCATTTCTACAGCCATATGGTAGTGACTACTAAGAAGCATCGCAGGCAGCTTAACAGTGAATTTCCAGCCTCCCCTAAGTTCAAAGAGATAATTATTCATAACATTAGAGTTGCTTTTTGAAAGCCTCTCTCTTCAATCATCATGAATTATGCCCGAGAATATTAACAGGCTTGAGTTTCACAACAGGTTCTTTTCCCAACCCCTGCATTTCAGAAGACAATTTTCTGCGAGGTAAGGTCAAATCCCTCAGCCTACACATGAAAGTTTCCAATAAGAAAAGATAGCTCTACAGCAACATTAGTGAAAACATATAAAACTACACAGCCCTTTAGAAAAGAAATAGCTTTCTGGGACCAATGCAAATGTAAAGGTCTGAAGATCTGGTGCAATTTGCAAATGCAAATAAGTTTGGCAACAGAGATGCCAACTTTTTTTGTAGATATGTCCCTCTCCTTTATAAATTAATATCTCTCGTACTGCATCTTCTTCAGTACTCAATAGGCCAAAGCATCTTTCAAGTATTGTGAGTTCTTCTGTGTTTTTTCATTAAAAATATCTGAAGTTACAGAAATAGAATGAAAAATTAATATTAAACTATCTTTTTTCATGACGGAAATCCTGTTCTGTCTACCATAAAAAATATCAAATGTCTTTCATGAAAAACAGCTTTCTTCAGAAGAAAGATCTGCATTGCCCCTCCATTTTTTGTCCTTTCTCATTACTTTGCATGGGGAGGATAAAGCTTTATCATGTTGCTAGGGAAGTAGGTGCTTTCGCATGTAGTGGGCAGATTAATGGCTTTATGGAACCACCTGTAAAATCTTAAAATCTTACACAACTTTTTGCTCATTTAAATTCATTAGAAAGAGCAATAACTGACACTAGTGATGTGATTTCAGAAAAACATGACACACAAGTTTCTCCTCTGTGGCTTTGACTACAGCACTGTAAGCAGTGTTATACTGGCTCTGCTCCACCTCATTTTATTTTGGCTGCATATGCATCAAAACATACTCTCCCAGTCTGAGAGAAAAGAGGGAGAAGAAGATAATTCAGCCTTTCTGAAATAAGCAGCTATTTTTCTTATTTCATGGAGTCAATTCCAATATTTCGGCGAAGACACCGAGGCGAAGGGCTCCGGAGCGGAGGATCGCGCCGGGGGACCCTTTCCTAAAAGCGGCAAAAACCGCGAAGGCAAAAGCGCAGGGAGGGAGAGGGCACCCGAGCCCCCCTCCCCCCTCACCTCAGAGCCAGCTCCTAACGAGCGGGCAGCTCTGACGCAGCGGGGGCGGAGTCAGGGGTGACGGCGGCCCGACCCTCCTGACGTATAAAAGCAGCCCCCAGGGAGCGCGAGCGACCCGGAGTGCCGCGAACAGGACCGGCAAACATTTAAACTAAATCGGGGTAGGTTTAGGCTAGATATAAGGAAAAAATTCTTTACAATGAGGGTGGTAAACCACTGGAACAGGTTGCCCAGAGAGGTAGTGGAGGCCCCATCCCTGGAAACATTCAAGGCCAGGTTGGATGGGGCTCTGAGCAACCTGATCTAGTTGGCGGTGTCCCTGCTGACTGCAAGAGGGAGGGACTCGATGACCTCTAGTGGTCCCTTCCACCCCAAAACATTCTATGATTCTATGATTCTATGAATAAGACCTCCAGATCAAGTCTGTTGGCAGTCAGTGTCAGATATCTGCCCATTCCTCCAGCTTGGGGAAGCAGGGAGAAGTACTGGATACCTGCTTGGAATCCAGCCCTCCTCCAACGAGAGGAGACCAGTGGAGCAGCACTGCAGGACAGTGAGGTATGGCTCCCCCACATCTGCTCAACACACCTTTGCACAACTCAGGCAAGAAGAGTGCTTCCTGTTTCTTAGGCCTTCCCTCAGGTTGCAAGGGTTTGATGCTGTATCTACGCTGTTAGAAAGGCATCCAAACTAGTCATCTACGTCCAACCTCTGCAAGAAGTGCACCCAGGAATGCAAGAGCTATGGGTCAGAAGGTGAGCAGATCAAATGGAGTTTGACTCTCACCTATGATGGGCAGCAGAGGATACAGAACCCATTCCCTGAAATGTGCAGGCATTTTGCAGTAGAACAGCATCAGTTTGGTTTTTTTAAGTAACTGAAGGAGATCTAGGAGACACCACAATCAAGCACTTTCCTTCTGCCCAGCTGTGTCCTAATCCCCAAATTAAGGACAAGCTGCCTACTCTCCACCAGGTACCATGATGTTTGCTCCTTTAAGCACACAGCAGCACAATGTTAACAGAACGCATAAAGAATGCTCTTTGCAAGGTGGTGAGGAGCTCACTGCCTAGGGCATCTCTTTGAAACATGCTGAAACATTAGCCAGCTCCCAAGAGAGCTCTTACAAGATGTTAGTATACAAAAAGTTGGCACCCTTATTGTCAGTAGTAGTCATAGCTAATAATAATCTGACTGAGAAGGGACCTTGTAGTCCATAACTGGGCATTTCAAAGCACGCATAGCTGCCTCACCAGAAACATGTAGGAAACTTTCAGAACAAGAGGTAAAATATCTTGGAAATTTATGAATCTAGACTTTTTCTCAAGACGTCCAAAGGGAGGTCTGTCTTCCTCCGTCCACTGAGCAATGGATAAGAAATAACAGATATCAAAGAAATAGCAGATATCTGCACCTAAATCACTACAGAAAAGTTGATGAGCTTTACTGCTGTCACAGTTTTAGGAAGCATTTTTTGTGTCTCAGTCACAATTCAGCACAATTTATGCAGACTGCTACTACTGGGTGCTGGACCCTCTGTGAGGTTCAACAAGAATGTTAGTTGAATTCTGCTACATATCTCTTCTGTTGTAATGTCTCCACTGCTCCAGCAGACGCCAGAATGATGTGATCATGGTTGCAAAACCACTTATAAATCATGCTGAGGAGAACATTTTAAGAATAGAATTTGAAATACGTAAAACCACATATACACACATGCATACATGTTTACACACTGGCATTTCAAATGGCAGAGTAAGCTCAGCCTGTCTCTAGGCTGACATCTCATGAAGGAATTACTCCACTTCTGGGGTGCCCAGGAGAATAGGCTAGCAAAATAAAGACAGATGCCAGCAGATTAAATAACACCCAGTTCTAACAGTGTTTTACAGCACAGATGTTACTGACTTCTTGTCTACATTTGCTTTTGCCTTTTCTAGAGCTTGATCCTATATTCAGTGCCATCTGGCACACAAAGCTGTTCAAGGCAAAGCAAGTGACCACCTATAGAAGCCAGAAAGAGGGCAAAACCTTTCCCCTAAGAAAAACCTCACTTGGACAAACTAGAAGATAGTCTCAAGGAGGAGTAGGCATAGCTAACATAGTTTCTCCAATGAATGTTGTATAGACAGCTTTGGAGAGACAAGTAGTTTCCATCCTTCTGAAGCACAAAAGATCAGCCATTGCTCCCAACATGATGCAGTGGGTGCACTGGTGCATTCATGCCTTGGTGGCATGGAGTCTGGTGGCACTGATGTCTTGGATTTGTGTGCCCTATCCATGTGCTCACAGTTAATTCAGTCAGGTATGGGGAATTTTTCCCCCAGTTTGATGAGAGTGCTAGAAGAATATTTTTGCCCTTATCTACAAAGTGGGGAAACTCCACTTGCCAGGATCACCTAATATTTCATCAAGGCAGTTCCTGTCATTGCAAAGAACCTGGGCCTCTGTCCTTGACCTTTTCCTGAAGCACAACTTAGCTGTGGGTTTTTGTGTGTTAGTCCAGGTCATAAGCTTGTTAAAAATTTAGGAAAATGTTTTGTGACCTGTTGTGAGTTGAACAGATGCTTCTTGATTAAATATTTGTTCATGATTCTTTCAAATTTTTTGGGACTGGGTTCAAGAATTAGGAAGTCCCATAAGTTTTGTTTGTGCTTTCTATTTCTTGGTTCTATTTCTTGGTTCCCACAGAGCAATCCCACAGCCCGCAGAGCAAGTGCTACACTATCCTCAGGCTTAAAGTAACACCTTAAAGATTTTTCCAGAAGGAAAATCGCTGCAGGCTACATCTGATCTCATTTACCTCCCCCCCAAAAAAATCCTTGTGCAGTCCATGGAGTACTGAGGCCTTGGATAGCATGTTTTCTAAAATAATTCCATAATTCTTGTCCTTCTCCACCTTGATGTCCATACCTCATGAGTGTTGCTGCAGATCATCCCCTCACTACTGACTGAAAGAGCCAGATCAGTGTAAGAATCATTCCTGTGTCATTCAGACACCTGGAAGGGTCACAGGCAACACCTTTTGAGGTCTTTGAGTGATGAACACAACAGTTTGAAAGCTTCCGAGTAGGAGGACAAAAGAATATTTCAGCCACAACTGTATAATAGTGAGCAAATAGCAGGTTTCAATCCTGGACCATCTAAGGGAAGGAAAAAAAAAAAAAAGCAAGCAAGCAACAGATGTAGTATTGGATAATAATGATTCAGAATTATTTAATGCATTGTTTTGACAGACTTCACATCATAAAAGTAAAAGCAGACCTTCTTAATAATAAAATATAGACAGAGACAGAAACACAGCAGAGCAACAAAGAACATAATGGAAGATATTTGAAGATATTTTGACATTTTTTCTCTTTAAACAATAGAATTGGGTAAATTTGTAAACTACCCTGAATATATTCATGAGAAGTGGGAAAACAAGTAATACCATTAAACTAAAGGCTAAACTAACTCCTACAACAACTTAACACCAGCACTAATAGAACAAGGACATGAAAATTACTGTATAGCAAACATCAACTAATGGTTATCATGAGATCATCAGTGTCAGTGAACAGCATCTCTTTGACTTCTGTAGGATGAAGATATAGTTGACTAGCTGTGGGATGCTGGTGTGCTGCTTTTACTGAAAAAGGAATTTGTTTATATTTAAAGATGCCTGTTAAGAAAAGCCTTGGAACTTGAAATACAGCTTTCTGAACAGAAGAATAAATGTAAAAATACCTACAAATTCAAGGTGACTTTAGTCGGCTAACATTTACATCTCAGACTGTGAGGTATCATAAGTACTTCCCATTTAACATCCAAATTCAGAAGACACCCCAACATATGCATCAAAATGTCCATAACTTCCTAAACTGCCCATCTTGCAGATCTGCAGGACTTACCATGTTGTCCACTGAATCCTCAGTTGACGCCTCCTCCACTTCTCATGCCAGCCAGCCAGTCGCTGCCCCACGGCACAAGGAGCCCTTAATGCCACCCACCTTATGTTGATTATCCCAGCCAATGGCTGGAGAACCTACATGGCTGGGGAAAATGGAGCAACCAGGATCCCTTCCCAATACAAAATTACATACTCATCCTACACTTGAGCTTATCCAAGTGCAGGAAAGGACAGACAGGAGTTGCAGTCTCTTTTCCAGTAGCAAGTAATATTAAGGTGGGAGTTAGGAAAGACAGAAATCAGAAAAAATACTATGGGTAATAGGGATACTAGTGGGCAACAATAGGAATTTAGCCAGGGAAAAGTCGAGCAGATACGAATGAGGAAGGGCCAATTAAAGAATGACCTGAGCTACAGAATCAGGAGGGGCAAGAGAGAGGGAACAGGCAGCAGAAATGCATATGGGTGAAGACAAAGGCAGTTCTGGATAGGAAACTAACATATTTTCATCAAATTCATATGAGGGTGAGGGTGACCTCAGAGGAGCTGTGGGTACATGTCTAAGAAGACAGCAAAAGGCACAACATCCACATGCCGGTGCTCCAGCTTCCACAATCGTGTATACTCATCCCACATCAAGCAGCATTGCCTCAAACTAATGCCACACATTTTTTATTCTGGGAGACAAGCTGGGCCCAGAAATGGCATTAATATTAACAACATGCTCGTCGTTTGCATGAACACCACGCTTAGCACCTTAACAGCCGTTTTCCCCAGCAGGTCTGTCCTGTAACTTAAGTCATTTTACTGCTTCCAGGATCAAGATAGAGGTGTGGATGTTTTTGGACAGCTTATGAAATAGTTTAGCGAGTTCTCAGTCATCTATGGTTCCAAAGCGACTGTAGTGGCTGTGTTACATGGCTTGAAGAGATGAAGCTGGAGATCTGGAAGGGCCAGTGAAAGCAAAATTTGGGTATCAATGGAGGTGGCTGACCTGGCAGTAAAGGTAGAAGTGAGCAGGAAGTTAAGCCAATCTGAGTTAGAAATGCAAATTACAACTGTCTCTGGTATGAGAAAAAGGACAGGAAAGGCTAACAAATGGAAGGAAAGCAAAATATAGGTTCCATAGGGATGTCTTTTAAGACAGCTTCTGTCTCTTCACTTCTGGGTTCATCCCACCATAAGCGGCAAGAAAGAGAGCACTGAGAAGTTCTGGACTGGAAAGGCTTTGAGAGCTTGCATCTCTTCCCATCATTTTCAGACTTTCCTATATCTCAGAAGAGGGCACTGTGGGATGGAGAGCTACTAAACATGAGAAAATTCAGCCGAATTCTCAACAGGCATTGCTATCACCATGTAATTTGCAATTAATTACTTCTTTTGTTTTTATCCAGAGAACCGTGTGTGATCTATTTGCTCAAATGCACGAGCATTCAAATTCAGAGCTTACTCATTCTCTAATGTTAGAGGAAATTCTCTACCCTTTTGACACATCACCATGCCCAACCACGGAGAGGTTTACAACTGCTGAGGGGTTTTATTCTCAAGAGGAACACCTTTTCATTTTTATCTTTTTTGCACTTTATTTCTTATTAACAACATACAAAGAAAATGGTTTTTATCCTTGCTGAGACATAATGTCTCTTTAGCAATTAAGGTGAAAGTAGGTGAATTCACAAAACGGATGAATACCAGATATAGTGCATGGACAATTAAACCCAAATTATATGAATTCTACATTTTCATGGATAACACAAATATTGTACCTGCTTCCCTATTGCCTTGCTCTTTATGTAGCTATTTACACCTGTACTACGTGGATCTAAACTGCAGTACATGCCTGGTTTTGTGCACGTATATTTTATATTTTCTGTTCATAAATGTAAATGAATGCACAATAGCTAAAAGCAGTAGTACATCAGTCCCTGGGTTTTTCCCCTGTGCTCTTTCCTTGATTGAATCAATACCAAAGCTGGTCAGCTCTTGATGAAGCAAATTTCTGCTGCTGATAAGTAGAAACTAAATATTTTGTAGAAACATGGTGATTTCTTTGAGCATTTGTTTGGGTGGGGAAAATAGAGCGTTTTTAAAGGCAAGCTTTTGATTTTTGTTTTAAAATGGATTTTTCATTTAATTTTATTTGTAACATTGTAGAGTGCTTTGTTACATCCTGTGGCTCTGTAAAAATTAATAATGTAAACATTCACTTGAAGCATGTCAATCAAGAGGAAACAAACGCTGAAGACTGTAGTGTTCCACAGAAACTTAAAATTTGGGATGTTTATTCTATTTCAGAATGGAAGATGAATATCAATAACAAAACTGGGAGCAAAACATGCTGATTTAGAAATAACCAGGTCTAATTACTAATCCACCAGAAACTACTATGACCCCTCCAGAATAGGAATGATTTTGTCCCTCTGATATTTTGGGGTCTTCAGCAAGTCTTCCACTATCCCTGTCCTGTTTCTAAAAGATTAAATTTCTTTTGGCTTTCTGATCTCTGGGATTTATGTTCTACTCCATTTCTGGCTTGCCAGCTTCTTATTCTATTAATTTTTTTCTTTCTCCCTCCCTTCTAATTCTTAGTTTCTGATAAATCCAGATTGGATTTCTTTCATTTATTTTCTATCCATTTTGACCTGTCTGTCATCTTACCTTCATCTTAGCCCACCAAAACTGATTTTGTTTCTTTGAACACTTAAGCTGCAGTTATAGCCTACCTACTTATTCTGTAGCTGTACAGTCATATAGAAACATATAGCTATAGCAGCGTTGTAGGACCGCTACCCTTGCCAGGGTCCTCCTCTTTATTCCACCCCTGTTGCTCCCCTCTCTGGCCTTACCCAGGTTTGCTTCCCAATAAAACCATGAAGGTGTGATGGGGGTGCTGAGTACCTGGGTCCATCCCCAGCACGTAACCAGGAAAACTGCAAAGATTTAGAAGTGCTTGTTTCTTCCAGATAGTTAGACAAAGCCATAATGCCAATTCCTAACATTTCAGTTCTTGGACCAGAGGCCAGACAGATATGTGTGGCAGACAGAAGAGCTGTAGACATCATAAAAATGCACCCATCAACCCCAGTGAGCTGAGTTTTTTGGTGGTGCACTCATGCTCCTCTCTCCTTCCTCACCCTCAGGCTTGTGAAGGATTAGTACCAGGGTCTGATCCATGGGGGATGATATCAGATCCAGCCTCCTGGAGCTGACACGAAAATGATCGCCCAGTTTCTGGATCCCAGTGAAGGACGTGTCTGGATGTTTGGCACAGGCCTGAGAAGTGGCTTCAGAGCTTGGAGAAGCACAGTGGTGTCTGTGGTGGTGGCCTCTTAGAGCAAGCACTTTGGTACTCCGGGGTGAGGGCAGTAGATAAGCAAGACATGAACTGGGAGCAGGAGGGCTCAGTTCCCTGTTTTTTTAATGCACAGCAACAGCCATAGCTCATTCCAGAGCCTGCTGCCTCTCCACGGAAGCTTCCCTGAGGATGCATGTTAAAAATGTGAAAAAAACATTCCAGAGTTTTACTAAAACTGAGGAGCTTGTATGATAGCCTAAATGTGCAGTGAATGCTGTAATTAAGGCTGAGGACTGCTGCTGCTTTGCATAATTTATGGGAATTTCTTGTGTGGAGCTGGTTTTTGGAGCAAAATGGACAAAGCTTAATCACACTTCATATTAGGGTCCCATGGTTAAGAAAGAATTAATAAATGATTAAGAGATGTTTTAGTGAATGTTCAAATGTTTAAACCGATAGGTCAATAGGGACTAGATTTACGTGATGTATAAGTCCAAAACCTCCAGCTAGGTTCTATCTAAATTAGCTTTTATTTAAATTTCTCCAGATGCTTGCATTCCTACCTATAAAATTCCCCAGGTACGTGATTTCAGCCAGTAGGTATGCCGACTGTCACGTATGCCTTGACAGAACTGATCATCTCAGCGTAGCTTGGGTCTGTGCACAAGCAAGAGTGACAGTCTGCCAGATTTCAGCTGCATCAGCAGCTCACCTGGAAAACATCCTCAAGCTCCTTCCAAGCCTCTGTCAAAGAGCAGAGCCTGCTCCTACCTCGTAAACCAATCAGCAGGGAACTTACTTGGGATGTAAGCAGACAGGTTGACCTCCCACCCCTGAGGGAAGCAAAATTAACCTGAAAACTCACCCTCAAGGGACACTGGTGGAGGGAAAGCTGCCCTCTGCCTCAGGAGGAGAGGTCTGAGAGGTGCAGAGGCAACTGGCCCTCTCCAGAGGACTGGGGCGCCTGGGAAAGGAGGTTCAGCTCTGAGGCTCAGGCGAGAGCATGGCAGTACAAGAAGAAAAGCAAGCACGGGAGTTTGATGTGAAGGCAGCAGCCAAAGGAGACAAAGACAGGATCACAGCCACAGCTACTTGTGCTGATTCATTCCCAGCTAAATCCCATGTCAGCTGCAGGAGTCACCTCACTTAGCTCTAGGCACGCAAACTGAGGCACCTCTTCCGTCAGTGAAGAGCCCTGGGCATCTCTGAAAGGACACCCACCCCTTCTTAACCTGCGTCTTTACTATTCTCCAGATCAAACAGTCTGTATTCACTGTGAAGTAGAACACAGGGCTTGTTCCTGGCCTCATCCGTACTTGGTATTATTCATTAGGCTGTTACACCGAGGAACACAAACCACAGGGTTTGCAGGCAGTGTCACTTTTCAGACAGCAGTGCTAGGCTACACTTTGCAGAAGTAAATCATTAGTAGCCTTCATCTAATTATCTGCATCTTGCTAAGCAATCTCCACATTAAATGCCTTTGATCAGGTCTTCAGATGGTTTAATTAGCAGGCTTCAGGAGCCCATGTCAGTTGTAAGATCTAAAATTCTGCCCTTTACTAATCATTAATAAGTACATCTTTCTGCCGTCCTCCGTCACACCAGTGTTACCCTTCACTGCACAGAAGGAAATGCAGCTCAGCCATTCTAACCTACAAGCATTTATTAATCAACATCTTTTCTGGTGCATGTTTTGTGCCTGTGTTAGTTGGCATTAAAAATAAGCATTTAACCTATGTCAGGAAAGGCACCAGTTACATAATAAATATGATATTCCACAGTCATACGTCTACGCTCATAAGCCTGCCTCCCCCATCTCTATACTCTCACACAGCGTGTTTTATCAGTTGCAAATGTGCCAGGCCAGTATTTTGGATCTTGTTCTCTGGAAGCTCTGGGTGACACCAGAAAGAATGCCACTATATCAGATGCTAGCATTTCAGCCCAAAGTTGCCCAAAAGTGGGATTTGGAGGAAGACACATCTGTTATACTGCTGTGGAAATGGTCACTCCATCTAATGCGAGTATCTGATCTGTGTTTGACAGTTAAAACCACAGCGGTTTGGTCTCCCTCTTTCCATAGGCTACTGAGAGAATTTAAGCTTCTGAACTGGATCCTTTCAGGCCACATCCACAGTGCAAGACCCTCGAGTGCCTGCCAGGGTGTGCTCACAGCCAAGGCGAGCTGCATTGTGGTCACACAGCAAATGCAGGAGACCCTGGAGCAAATCAAACCCCCCTCATCATCCATGCCCTGGCTTTGCAGTAAGAGAGATCAGGCAGGCAGCAGGGGAGCTGCCATCCTCTCCTGCAGATCCCACAGCCTTGACAACAGAGCATCAGACCTCTAGAGAGAGCCTGCACCCCAGGTTAAGCTGAGTCACCCCTAAATTAAATCCCTGGCATTGTGCAACACAGATGTTTGAGAACCCATCCTGCTTCCTGCCTATAGTTTCGTTTTATCCTAGCATTCCCCCTGGAATTGCACACTGTCACCAATATCTTTTTGTTTTGTTAGATAAGATTTAAATCAATAGGCCTATTATTCCCTTTGTGCTTGTTCATTAGACAGTGTGGGAAGTCATGGCACACTGGTGAAATCAGAGTCAGAAGCAGATTTGTGTCTACAAGTTTTATCAACATATATAAAACTGACATTGAGAAGTGTATCTAACTCTTCTATTATAAAAATTTACTTATCTTCTCCCTTCCTCCCACATCCAACACAACAACAGGGAAGAACTTTTCTTAGTCAAATAACATTTGACACTTCAAAGTGCAAAATGAGCTTATGAATGATACTAATTTACCCAACAATCACTGCTCAGGCAGTTTTACTTGCCAAGGAAATGTGACAAAGAAAATGCAATTGTTCAGGGAATTGTGCAAGCAATAAAATGTTATTTTACTGTACTTGAAAATTAACAAGAGCAGGCATAGAATAGTTACACTGATGTTTTTAAAATTACCTAAGTGCAGTAAGTGAACAAGGACTGAGGTCGAGAAAAGAAGGACTCTTTAGAGTTGATTACTCTGATAAGTAATTTTGTTCTTCAGCCTATTTGTTTTGGATAAAATGTCTGTATCTGCATCTCTGTGTTTTGCTTTCCCGTATTGCAGAGGTACACTAGCAACTCTCTAGACTCACTTGCCAGGATGATATGTTTTGGTGGATGGAAGACATATCAGGGTCCTGCTTTGTAAAAGGCATTGTTCAGCTCAACAGTGTAATGCCCAGACTCCTGACGTCTGGGGCCCACTGCCTCACCAGAGTTTTCAGCCTCAAGACAGGCTTTTTGTTTCCCCATAAAGTGCATGCAAAGAAAGGAAAATCCAGATGCTTAAGCAAAGCTAGAGAGTGCACCAACCATGTATCGGTGAGGAGGATTGCCTGCCAGGGGCTGATTCCATGCCTGCTCGTGTTTAGTTCAACTGGCAAAGCCTCCAACACCACCTGGGCATACAGCTGAGCAGCCCTCTGCTGTACTTCCATTCCTGTCAATGCTGTTCTGACACTGCCTACTTATCACCCACCTCTCCTGATATCACCTAGCCATCAAATGTCCCAGATATCTTTGTGCTGGCACATGAAGCCTGTGATCTACTGGACCAACAGCTGAACCACATTAATGTAAGCTCTTAGATTGGAAGAAACTCATCTTTAATTTATGCGAAGGAATTTGAGACTGCACCAGGACTCACTTTTAAGGTATGATTTTAATGTATTTTCTCCCTTCCCTCCCCCCTCTGATAATGATAAAAATAGAGAATATCTTCAAAAGTTGGACTGGTCAAAGGATAAGGTTTAAAAGGTAAATCTACTTGCCCACCTTGTTTTCTTTTCCTTCACTGGACGTATCCTTAAATCACTTCAAGTGGTTTTATCAGTGGATTTATGCCAAGCTTTACTGAATTTTCTATACGCAAAGCCAAAGCAATTCTTCAGCATGCAATAACCAGCTTTTTGTATAGAAAGTATCCAGGAGCCATTTTGGTGGGTGAAAGAAATTAAGTGCTTTTATAAGTAAGAAGGGGAAAAAAAAGGCATGACCTCTACATTCTGATTTTGCTAAACGTGAAAGGCTGCCTGCTGATTCTAAGCAGCAGCCAGATCTGACAGCCTGGGCAAATATATTCTCTTTCAAGTGATTGTCTCTGACAAAGGATAAAATGCTCCAACTCCTTAACATACATACAAATATATATATATATATATATATATATATATATAAAGAATATAAATATCTATATAAATAACCCTCTGATAATGCTGAACTGTCAGCTATTATTTTCCAAGTACCAGCATTTCATATATGGCAGGATGCTGGGCACCTCCTCTCTTTCAGACAAGACAGAGCAGTTAACCTAGTATTTGCAGAAGTGTCTTTACCTCCGCACTCTCTTTGTAGGCCATTTGATAGTGTAGATCTTGGTATAGTCATCTAAAACACACAGCTACAACCACACACTGTCCCCCTGACTTGTTTCCAGGCTGCTGAATTCTGTATTGCTTCATGAGTTGCAATTGGCATTAAAGGATTTGCTACTGAGAATACAAAGTTCCTTGGGCTTTGTACTGATGGCACAGGTGTTTCCCTTTCTCAGAGACTTTCCCATCTTTCAAATCCCCCAGTCTCTCCCCAAGAAAGAGATGCACATAAAGGTACAATTCAGTTCCATTCCCATTACTGTTCATATCGGGAGCATTTCCTCACCTGGAGCCATACTGGAAAATGTAGCTCCACTACTACTAGAAACTAATTATTGCACCTTTTTTCTCTACCCACAAGACCCAGTAACAGCTCAGCTTCTCTGGAGATACATCAGAATAGATCCTCTCCTCCTTATTATAGTGTCTCTTCTCAACCTTTCCTTTGCGAGCTGCGCTGGGTCTGGTGATGTGCTCCACAGCCATGGCTGAAGGAACTGCATTGAGGTGTCAGTCTCCCCAGGAGACATGGGTTTGCATCCCACTCCTGAAAGGCATCTCTCTCAACCTCTTTTCCCATGATTCCAGGCTGCCAGGCTGTTGGATCCATACAGGTGCCAGTGGGAATGGGTGACAGGGCACCCTAATGCTATATGGGCACAGGGGGTAAAGTGCTGTACTGGACATGCTAGGACTCCAATATGAACTGGAGTCAGAGGCAGCCAAGCAGTATGCCACAATCAACATTTCCAATTTGTTTTTCTTAATCCCTTTGGCAGCAGAGTGCAGGCCACAGTTTGCTTTTACATGGAGGGGTGTCCAACATGCCTGGAATTGACTGCTCCAGGGGTGGAAGCACCGCCCTACCGTTTGTCATGGACTGATACAGACTGCACTGGAACAGGCTGATGCCCCTGAACATCTGCAGTACATCAGTTACATCACTGTGTGGGGCAACACAGTGGAGGAAGCATTTGAGAAAGCAAAAAGAATAATCCAGATCTTTCTGAAAGCTGGTTTTGCCATAAAATAAAGCAAGGTCAAAGCACCTGCACAAGAGATCTGGCTGTTGGAAATAAAATGGCAAGTTGGACATTGCCACAGCCCTATAGCTGTGAACCATAAGGTATCAACTATGTGCCCACCAGCATACATCAGACACACAGCCTTCTCTAGGCATTGTAGGTTTCTGGAGAATTCATCTTCTCAGTTATAGTCAGCTTGCGAGCCCTCTCTGTCAAGTAACCCCAAAGAAGAACTATTCTGAGCAGCATTAAGCCTTTGAACACATCAAACAGAAGATAGCTCATGCAGTAGCTCTTGGGCCTGGGCCAGCTTTGAGACAAGTGCTATACACTGCAGCCATGGAACACGGTCTCACCTGGAGCCTCTGACAGAAAACACCAGAAAAAACACAATGTCAACATCTAGGGCTTTGAAGCCAGGGTTATTCAGGATCAGAAGCCCACTACACCCCAAATGAAAAAAAAAAAAAAAAGTGATAGTAGCAGCATATGACAGGGTTAAAGCTGCTTCAGAAGTTGTTTAAACACAGCTCTTACTGCTATGCTGCACTGGATGTTCAAAGGGAGGGTTCCCTCTAGACAACATATGACCGATGCTATGTGGAATATGTGGATAGCACTCATCACACAAGGGGATCAAATAGGGAATCTCAACCACTCAGGAATCCTGGAAGAGATCATAGACTGAACAGAAGGCAGAGATCTTGGAGCCTTGCTGAAGATTGTGACTCATGCCAAAGAGGCACCACCATACAGTGGGTTATCTGAAGGCTGTCATGTCAAAAGAAACCATTGGAAGTGGAAAGCTGCTGTGTGGAGTCCCACATGACAAGTCATCAAAGCTGTCAAAGAAGGTGAGTCAAGTCAGTTTGCAGAAGTGAAAGCCACCCAGCTGGGCTTAGAAAAAAGTGGCCAGTGCTCTACCCCTATGCTGGCTCCATGGGCAAATGCTCTGTGGGGGTGGCAATGGAAATAGACCAACTGGCAGCACAGGTAAATCCATCTGGGCTGGTGGCAAGACATCAGCGCCTGGTTAGAAAACATCACTGTAAAGGCACATCATGTGAATGCTTACAAACCCAAGAATCAAGCTGAAGAACATCAAAACAATGAGCAGATAAACCAGGCTACCAGAATTGAAGTGGCTCCAGTGGACCTGTGCTGGGAACATAAGGGTGAGCACTTCATAGCTCAGTGGGCCCATGAAACATTGGGATATCTAGAGAGAAATGCAACATACAGATGGGCTCATGATGAAGGTGTGGACCTGACCTATTGGGCTATGAGGCTATCATGCAGGTCACCCATGAACACAAAACGCATGCCACAATCAAGTGAGCCATGTGAGTAAAATCTCCCTGGAACAGAGGGTGGTGGCTGGATGATCAGTATGGCGAGGCATGGCAGACTGACTACACTGTATTCACCATGGTGAACACAACTACTGGTTGGCTGGAAACATAGACTGTAAACCATGCCACTGCCCAAAACGCCATCTTGGGCCTTAAAAAGTAGGTTCTGTGACAACACAGTACCCCAGAAAGAATTGAATCAAACATCAGGACTCACTTCCAAAATAACCTGTTGCAGTCTAACCCTAGCCAACAACTAAGCACCACACAGCTACTCGCTCACTCTGCCCACCCCCAGTGGGATGGGAGAGAGAATTGGAAGAGCAAAAGTGAGAAAATCCATAGGTTGAGATAAGAACATTTTAATAATAGAAATAAAATAAAGTAGTAGTAGTAGTAGTAGTAGTAGTAATAATAATAATAATAATAATAATAATAGTAATAATATACAAAGCAAGTGATGCGCAGTGCAATTGCCCACAACCCACTGACCGACGCCCGGTCAGCCCCTGAGCAGTGATTTCTGCCCCCAGCCAACTTCCGCCCTGCTTATCAACTGAGTATGACATCATATGGTATGGAGCACCCCTTTGGACCAGTTTGGGCCAGCTGTCCTGGCTGTGCCTGCTCCCAGCTTCTTGTGCACCTAGCAGAGCAGGGGAAGCTGAGAAGTCCTTGACTGGTGTAAGCACTGCTTAGCAGCAACTAAACCAACAGTGTGTTATCAACATTCTTCTCATCCTACATCCAAAACACAGTGCTATGCCAGCTACTAGGAAGAAAATTAACTCTGTCCCAGCTGAAACCTGGACATAAGCCCATAGACTCCTGGTCTGAGAAACACAACATTGATTGGGTGTATCACATCCCCTATCACCCACAAGCCTCCAGAAAGGCTGAATGACATAATGGGCTGTTAAAGACTATGCTGGCAGTATTGAGCACCAGGAAATAAAAGCACTGGGATGTAAATTTAGCAGAAGCCACTTTGCTGGTTAACAACAGAGGGTCTGCTAACCATCCTGCTTCTGCCCAGATAAAGCCCCTACAAAGTGTTGGAGGAGAAAAGGTCCCTGTAGTACACGTAGGGAAATGGCTGAGAAAGGTACAGTGGGTTGCTCCTCCCCTGGGAAAAAGAAAACCTGAACGATTTTCTTCGTTCAAGGACCTGTGTGCACTTGGTGGGTAGTGAGGAAGGGTAGGAAAATCCAGTGTGTACTTCAAAGAGATTAACCATGGGGGAAAATAATGCATTATTTGAACTGTATAAAAAAACAGGAACCATTTGAATTGACAGAGAATGAACCTCACAAGGAACTGGACAAGTGCAGCAGTGACCCAACTCAAGCTGGTGTTAGCGCCCAACAATCCAGCACACTGCTTCTCCTGTCCTGAGTGACGGATGGGGGCCAAGTCATCAACTGTTCTTACAGATATTTGAGGGGGTAGAGACGTGGCTTGGGGGAATAATATCTGTCAAGGGACAGGTGACAGTGGTTAATGTGGATGTATAAATCTGACTGCTGGATGTAAAGCTGGTTTAAGTATATGGTATAAGTTGTTAGTGTTGATAAGAGGGAACTTTGGGAATAAGGAAGAGGTAGAATGGAAAGGAAAAAAGAAAGGCATGAGATAGAAGGATGAAGTATTGTAATGGGGTGTGGGTTAAGTAAGTAAGTGGAAAGATTTGAGTAGGGTATAGAAATTAAGCAACATATGAATTAAGGATAGTTGGACGTATGATGCAAATGGTATGGAATAAAGGAAGGAGATTGTACTGTGTCTGGCTGGAATGGAATTGACTTTCTTCATAGCAGCCAGCATCATGCTGTGCTTTGGATTTGTCATTAAAACAGCGTTGATAACACACCAATGTTTTGGTTGTTGCTGAAACAGTGCTCACACACTGTCAAGGCTTTCTCTCTTCTTCTCTCCCCCAAAGTGAGTAGGCTGAGAGCGAGCAAGAGGCTGGGAGGGGACACAGCCAGGACAGCTGACATGAATTGACCAAAGGGATATTCCATACCACATGGCATCATTCTCGGCAATAAAAGCTTAAAGAAAGAAAGACAAAAGGGAGGTGTTTGTGGTTATGGTATTTGACTTCACAAGCAAATCATTGCATGTGCTGAGGTCCCGCTTTGGTGGAAGAGGCTGGACATCTGCCTGCCAGTGGGAAGTAGTGAATGAATGCCTCTTTTTGCTTTGCTTGTGCACACAACTTTTCCTTTCCCTGTTAAACTGTCATTTAAACTGTCATTATCTCTATCCACGAGTCTTCTCACCTTCCTTCTGTTTTCCCTCCACCCCATGGGACAGGGGATTAAAAGAGATGTCGGGTGGGTGTTTGGCTGATGGCCAGGGTCAACCCATCATAGGAATAGGAGTACAAATAGTCTAGTCTGACCCCTTAAGATCTAAGTAAATTCGCACTCAGGAGAGACACTGCAGCCAGATTATTAAGCAACAAGAATCCTTACTTCTTGAACCAACTGGTCAGATAAGCCAGTTCTCTCCTGTCAAGATTTTAATCCAAGGAAGGCACAGTAGCTGTCCATATCAATATCAAACATAAAAGGTACATAAAAGGTATTCAAAATACAGAAGCCTCATGGGAGTATTTAATTTCAAAGAGAGGAGAATGAGAAAGCTACACAGAAGGGAGCTCAATGGACTGGCAGAGGCACAAAATGCATGTAGGAGACCAAATCTAGGGAATTCTTTACAGATTGCACATTAGAGGCTCAGAATGCATTGCCCATGAGAAAAGATTGCCATCTGACCACAGTAAAAGCCAACAGTGTTAAACAGCAGAGTAAATGCTGACATTAGTGATAAAAAGTGATCCTAAAAAAACAAAAAAAAAGGTCTAAATCAGGAAAATAAAAAACAGCTTAAATGCTAAGAAGTTGCCTGTAAAACCCTATCAGATGGGTCAAAAAGACTTTTCCAAACAACAATATCTGGAAGGATGCCAGAGAACAAGCCAGGCTGAAAAGTCCTACTTATATCTAAAAGGACCACTCAAGGAAGATGAATCTGAAGGAGCAAAACTAAATTAACTCTTCCCCATGGTGTCCCTCCTGTAGGAGCTATGGGGTTATGGGACTCGCTCACACCAGAGCCCTTCCTTATGGGGATGAGCATAGATACATATATATACTGGAGAAAAGTAAGATCCAACATGAATACATCAGTGAGCATGTGGAGTGACATGGTTATATCATGTACCTAAATTTCCCAAAAGCTTTTGAAACGCTTGGACACCAAAAGCTCTTAAAAATATTAAGCTGTCAGGAGAGAAGAGAGGGGGAGTCCACTAATTAATAATAGTTACTTTAAAAGCTGAGCAGCCAAAAATTGTGGCTGGTCAGTTTTTACAGTGGAGGAAGGTTATACCACAGGGAGTAAGTTTCAGGGCTAGAGCCAGCCCTGTTCACCATATAATCATAAATGAACTGTAAAAGTCTGTTCGTTACTATTAATGTAATTAATCCCTTTTAGTGAGGTGGCATATTTTCAGCTGGTAGAAAAGCATTCAGGAAAATCAAGCCCAAAACCAACCTCAAAGACTTGCAGAAAGCTCTCATGATACCATAAATGGCAGAAGAGATTCAATGTCAATAAATGCAAAGTAATGCACATGGCAAAATAACAATCCTAACTATACATATGCAATGATAGGCTCTACATTAACAATTCATGAAAGAGGTCTCAGAATAACTCTGGATAATTTCCTGAAATGTCAGTTCAATGTTCAGCAGTTGGAAAGGCAAAAAGATGGCTAGGAATAGGAGGAGGAGAATGAAAACAAATACAAAACATCACTACGGCACAGCACAAAACCACTGTTCACCCACATCTTTCCTGACCACATCTCAAAACAAATGGGGCAGACACAGGAGAGGCACAGAGCTGTTGGGAGGCACAGATACTGGAGACCATCAGCCACTTCTTGAAGGAGAACAGGTCTTTGCTTGATGCTTGGGCCATCCAAGTTGAGCTTCTCCTTTTCTGCTTCCCGTGACAAAGAAACTCATCTGCTATGTTCAAAGCAAGGGCAAAATAGTTAAAACATTAAACCACAAAGCCATTTCTCATGTTTTTAGTGCCCTCAGGAGCTGTGTTATAAAAGATAAATCATGCACCAGAAATCTAAGTAATCAAGAGTCACTTTCACTTGGTGAACTTGCTATTCTCGTTTTGTCCTTCATAATCTTTCATGCTGAGACTGAAAAAAAAAAAAAAGAGACAAAGATAAGTCCTAATACAAATTGCAAGTTAATAGAAGAGGGGGACAAGGTAGAAAAAACATTTGTATGCTGTGTATTTTAGAAACTGTAAGGCCTTTTCTAGTTTTAATTTACATAATGTTTAAATTGTACGCTTGAAGTAGTTCTGAAGTTGTCTGCAAGCTATGAGTTAATCTTGTACCTTTACTCTGGCTTCTTTCTACTGCAGATAGCTGAAAAATATTAGTTACTGAGTGACAGAAGAGAATTATAACAACATAATCACAATCTGAAGTTGTTCTTCGCTGAATAAATGTGACAGTAGAATGCAAACCGGAAAGCTCCTCTTGAAAAATATCTTGGCCAAAGAATAAGTACCTGGACAGTCCATAAAAATTACAAGACATACAATTACATGAGATGGACCAATAAGGAAAATATCTGTTTCTGAGGTCTGTAAGTCCTGTTACTGGACATAGGTAGGAATGGCAAACGTACATATAGAGGAAGATCATGGAACTGCCTCCATCAGCAATTCAGGAAAGTAAAGCCAGAAGCAGAGAGAAAAAGGACCAATATTGTCTCTTCATTGAATGACAACAATTTATATGTCCTGTTGTCCTGGTTTCAGCTGGGATAGAGTTAATTTTCTTCATAGTAGCTAGCTTAGTGCTGTGTTTTGGATTTAGTACTAGAAGAATGTTGATAACACACTGATGGTTTTAGTTGTTGCTAAGTAGTGCTCAGACTACTCAAGGACTTTTTGAGCTTCTCTTGCTCACCCAGGTGTATAACAAGCTGGGAGGGAGCACAACTAGGACAGCTAACCCAAACTGACCAAAGAGCTATTCCATACCATAGAACGTCATGCTCGGGGGGAGTTAGTCGGTCAGTCAGTTGAGGGGAGAGTGATCGCAGCTCGGGGAGTGATTGCTACTCGGGACAGGCTGGGCATCGGTCGGGGGGTGGGGAGCAATTGCTCGGGACAGGCTGGGCATCGGTCGGTGGATGGTGAGCAATTGCATTGTGCATCATTTGTTTTATATATTCTGTATATTCTCTTAGCATTCTCATTATTACTATTATTATTATTTTCTCTTATTAAACTGTCTCTATCTCAGCCCATGGCTCTAACCTTTTTTTCTTCCTGATTCTCTCCCCCATCCCACTGAGGGAGGGGGCAGTGAGCGAGCGGCTGCATGGTGCTTAGTTGCCAGCTGGGTTAAACCATGACACCTGTTGACAAATGCATTTCTTTTCCACCTCCTTTCTCCCTTCTAGTCACACCTGAATATCAACTATTTTCATACTGAAAGTAAGAGGACTGTATCAGGAATAGTGTGGCCAGCAGGAGTAGGGAGGGGATTGTCCCCCTGTACTCAGTACTGGTGAGGCCACACCTCGGATACTGTGTTCAGTTTTGGGCCCCTCAATACAAGAATCACGTTGAGCTGTTAGAGCGTATCCGAAGCGCAATGAAGCTGGTGAAGGGCGTAGACCACAAGTCTGATGAGGAGCAGCTGAGGGAACTGGGGTTGTTTAGCCTGGAGAAGAGGAGGCTGAGGGGAGACCTTATCGCCCTCTACAACTGCCTGACAGGAGGCTGTAGCGAGGTGGAGGTTGGTCTCTTCTTCCAAGTAACAAGCAATAGGACGAGGGGAAATGGCCTCAAGTTGCACCAAGGAAGGTTTAGTTTGGATATTAGGAAAAATTTTTTCACTGAAAAGGTTGTCAAGCATTGGGACAGGCTGGCCAGGGAAGCGGTTGAGTCCCTGTCCCTGGAGGTATTTAAAAGACAGGTAGATGTGGTACTTAGGGACATGGCTCAGTGGTGGACTTGGCAGCCTTAGGTTTATGATTGGACTCTATGACTGAGGTCTTTTCCAACCTAAATGATTCTATGATTCTGTGATTCTATGACTGAAAACATTTATTATTTCTGCATAACTGCCAGCTTCATTTCTACAAATCAATCTTTGCGCATCCAAAGTCTTTGTGTGCTTACAATTCAGGTAGCCTGGTACTGCTGCAAAATTTCTGTGTTTACCTAGCCCGCAGGTTTGCCTAACCCTTCAAGAAAAAAAATATAAACTTGCTTTCTGGAGACTGAGCAAATAACCTACCCTTAAATATGAGAACATTATCACTGTATTAATTTCCACATGACATTTAAGATTGTAATCCATGCTGTGCAGTGTCTGGGGGATCCTCCTTTCCTGATGACTCATTTTACTTCCTGCTTGGCCTCTAAATCTAATTGACTCTTTTAGCTAATTTCATTTGGATTGTCATTATGATTATGACATTTAACAAGATTCCTTTTATGTTTAATACATTTAAATAGTAAAATAAAATAAGAGCTAGCCACTACCAACATTTGCAGAATGTAAGCATTTGCAGTTATATTTTCCATGCACTATGAATTCAGATGGTTGGAGAGGAGTTTTTGGCAAGGGGAAAGTAGGGTGGGGTTTTTTGGTTCATTTCTTATTTACTTTATCTCTGTAAAGAAATTATAGGCAGGGCATGAGTCTAAAGCTGAGATGACCCACATACAATTTGTTGATCTCATTAATCACTGAATTAAGTGATTGAATCTATTTGATTGCAATTACAGAATCTCCCTCTCTCTCATTAATCATGGCAATAAGACCCTGATTTTCAAAGGTATGTGGGTGACTTTTACTGAAATCAGTGGCAAGACTCTTCTCCTATGTAATTTATTTGAACAACTTCCAGTCGCTGTTTTGTTTTCATACAATTCACATATACCCCAACAGACACAGGGTTTTAGCTATGGCTTACCAACTCTGCACAGTTAAAGAAATCTGAGGATTTATGCGCGTGTATAGATGAGAGGCTGAAACAGAGACAATAACTACACAAAACATAAGTCCTAAAATTGCTTCCTCTCAGGAATAACATTTTGACTGCTAGATAAATTACACGGTGTTTGCACTTTTGTGGAGCAATCATGACATCCAGTGGGCATCCCCCTTACTGCAGGGCACCAATACCTTGTCATCATGACAGCAGAACAGGTGATGGGTCACGAGTGGAAAATACCAAGAAAATCTCTAAGGAAAGAACATTTTCATGTCTTTTCTCTTTTTTTTTTTTTTTTGAACGTTTTCCGAGTATCCCTCAGCTACATTTCTAATGATTAGTCTTGCTGATTGCATTAAGTGTTAAACACTATTTCAAGATCCTAGGATCACAGCACAGAAAGCAGTCCAGCATGCTGAGCCCTATGGACTGGTGGTTTTGCCACAAGCTCAGACTAAAGGGCAGTCAGTGCCGTCCAGAAGCAAATTCCATGCTCACAGGTGGCCCGTGATATTCTAGTCTGCTGTGAGTTGGCTGTAATAGTTGCTGACTTTGTACTGGGTCTTTCTCATCTTTCACCAAAGTACTTCAGTGAGGTTGCCAGCACTGGAGCAGAGGCAAGAAAAAGAAGAGGATTTTTGCCTCCTGCTTGGGACAGCGGGACACCGTCTTTGTGGGAGCAAAGATTTGGGGCATCATGCATCATAATGAGGAATCCATCATATCTTGTGGCTGGCATTGTTACAGCAGAGGGATAAATTAAACTGGGTGTGGGTGAGCTGACTAATTTAAAGACCTTTAAACATTGACTTTTCTTCTTCTGTAGCTTGCAGCGCCATTTAACATGTGAACACATTTGCCCAGCTGTAGCTGCTGCTACATCTATCACTTCCTATTCTTTTCCTGTCCAAAAGTTCACCATTGTTATGCCTGTGTTATTGTCACCTATTCAGCAGCACACAGGTGTCTGCAGTGCGCTGGACATTCTGTGACAGATTTTTCCTCAGAAAGACAGATATCCATCTCACTCCTCCGTTCTTGCATTATCATTTTGGTCATGGTCAGGTCTGGAGCAAAGCAGCAGACTCACCCACTGCCCTCCCAGACTGACTGACTCCCTTTGAAGAGACTAAGGCTCTGCTGGGTTAAGTTATCACTTACATAGTCATCATCTTCAGCTTCAATGCTGAAGGCAAAAGGACTGGGCACCCTCTCAGATACAGCTCAAAAGAAACTCCAGGGTTCAATCCAGCTGACTACTCAGAGGTGGATTTGACGCATTTTTCTGCCCTCTGGCAGACGTCCAGTTTGACTGTACCGCACTAGCTCCCATTCAGAAGGCTGTCCTCCCAACCAGCCTCAGGCACTTCATTAAAAATCTTATGGCTTAAATCCTGAAGGAACTCCTGGGTCCACAAGAGAGAAGTTGGTAGGAATCACTGAGCATTGGCTCCATCCAGATAATCCCTGCAGTCAAGCTTGCATAGTGGGTGCTGCTTAAAAAGGACAGGCAAATCTTATAGGGGAGAGGAACAGTGACTTAGAGCAGGCAGAACGTGTGAAGCCCATTCGTTTCTCCTGACCGGCTCCATTTTGCCATTTCACGTGGCCAGCAGCGAAAGCCCGAAGGCCACGCGAGCAGCCACCAACACGTCCCGCACACATACGCCACCCCCAGAGGCACGTGCACTTGCTCACACACACGCTGAGTGCTTAAGGAGAATGATAGTGCTAACAAAAACGTAAATTCGGGGTTGTCATTTCATTAGTAACTAAGCAGCAATGGCAAGAGGTACTATCCCTCCTCTCCGTTCACACCGGATTAAATGACTGTGCACCTTTCCAGCGCACAGCATTACTCTAAAGCCCTTAGAAGGAAATGAGAGTAACCTTTTCTTCAGCCTGCCAAGGGACCACGTAACCTTGTAATTATCCAGCTTTAGATAGAGGAGATACATTGTAATTGTGTACAAAAGAGGTCACAGGTTTATGCATCCTCTGACAGACTGCAGGAAGAGAAGTACAGCAAAACCTCTCCAGCAGACCTTTTTAATTTATTTTCCATGAGTGCATTAAATTTTAATGTCATCTTTCTGACCCGTATGTTAGCATATTTATGAACATGTGATTAACTGACACCACAGCAGAAAGCCCAAAGTGTCAAAAATTGTTTGGTTTTAATTGATTTTGGATCTCTTTTCTGAAAGATCAATATTGCACAGAGAAAAACAGATTAGAGAGCTGAGAGGAAGTCAAACTTAGATAAGCTCAAATCTGTGACTGACATTCAATAAAACCAGAGCATGGTTAAAGACCCGTCAGCTGCCCTGTCAGTAAAGTAACGCTGTTATTTTTGTTTTACAGACCCAGCCATGGAGCAAGATGTACAGCACAAACACGAAGCAAAAAAGGTGTCTTCCCTGCTCTTCAGAGCAGACACCAGAATACACAACAGAGAAACTACACTTGTCATGCGGTTGAATGGGATCATCCCAGACAAAATAACCACTGTGTTAGCCCCCCGCCAAGTTTTGGTAGCTACCTGGCACATGGGACTGTTAGAGGGGAGCTGGAGACACATACTGTGGTGGCCTGAGATGACCTGTGAGAAGTTGCTCTCCCTCACAGGCTCACCACCTTCAGAGTACATTTCTGTTGCCATACCAAGGAGCAATGGACTGTAAGCTCACTATTTGACCGCTGGCTGCACCACAGGTGAAACAGGCTTTGGTGATTCCCTTCCAGTCCACAGTGAAGACTTGTTTTACCTGTTAAGATCGGGTAATTCTTATTCCCCAGGAAAGAAGCAAGCCCTTCCTTTCCTAAGTGTGCCACTTGTAACTGCACAGTGAAAACACTTGTTCAGGATACCTGCTGAAATGGCCCTGCCTGAGACTATATCCCAAGAGCATCCGCATCTCAGACTATAGGGTGCTTGGGGAGAGGAAAAAAGACTCTCAGTCTTACTACTGAAGAAGCTTGGACACTCATAACTACAGACAGATTCACAGGGCAACACAAAAGGAGAGCAAAGGGGAACCTAGTGGTTAAAGCTCTTATTATTTGTGGCTTTGTATGAAGCAACCACTGCTTAAAATAACCAAGCAGGCATCAGAAGTTCTTCCACTGCTTAACTACACTTATATGAAAGGACTTTACTGAGAGAACCTTCTCATCTATCTACTGGACAATTTTTAACAATAAACATATCATTTCAAGACAGAGATGTGACCACTGACAAAGCAAAGTGTTCCAGAGGCATCATAGTGACTCCAAGTTTTAAGGAGCCACTCTTAAATTAAGTCTCAGTTCTTCTCCCATACAAGAAGGTGCACCAGAGGTCTAGTCAGTCCATAAGAGACCAACAAGTGCTTGCAGCAATGTAAGGCTAAGGACCAACCCCAAAGCAACTGAAGGGTAAAGTACTCATACAGTACTCATACACTCGTACACTTGTAAGTGCTGTGTAGGAAATGGGCCTACTCTGTGCTCGTGTAAGCATTACTCTGAGTGGATACTGACAGCAAGGGAGAAATAGCTGAAGAACACTTAGAAGGTTATTAAATATGTGACTGGAGCACCAAGCAACCTTGGCCAGAAAAGACATGCCCCAGGCAGACATAGACCAGAATCCAGACCACAAACACTTGTGTAGGGACAGAGTTTCAAAACAGATCCCTTCCCTCTCTCAGTGCAAGTCCCACACGTTGGACAACTAAGGTGCTGCTATCCTTCTCCAGTCCTATTTTAAACCCTCTAATGCCACCTATGCAATTAATGAATGTACCAAAAAAAGGTTCTAGAAAGGACTTTGTTCAGTCACTTGTACTGGCTAACTAAGGCTTAAGGAGATATTTCATGTAAGTTAACAATCTGTTAGTAGGAGCTACAAAACCTTTTGAATCACAATTCTTTTGCTTTTTCTCGAACTCAGAGGCTGAGATGCTGACACTTCAGGGTTTTTTTATCAGCTTAAGTTAGGAAGAAAGTCTGGAGTTCCAGTTTTGCCTCTAACAGAAACGTATTCCCTATGTTAACTGTGGAGCAACATCCCTCCCCATCCTCCTCCTCCTCCCTCCATAGGCCTCCTCCCCAGCCTTGCCCCATTCACCTCTTCCCAGGCAGGAAACACCAAGGGCCAGGCTCTGCCCACTGCTCTCCATTGCTGCACTGCAACTCCCATGAGCACAGAAAGAATACGTTCTTAAAAAACTTTCCTTTAATTTACCATTGTAGGTAGGTTTAAGTTACCTTCAAACAGATTGAAGTGGCCACAGAGCTTAGTAAACATGTTAGAAGTCAAAGCCTTCACACGCAGCCTCTGGATGCTCACAGCGTGGGACCACTTCACCCCCTCCCACTTCCAAAGTCGGAAAGCAGCGTCACCTCCTGTGGGAAAACAGGGCAAGTTTGGTGAGATGATAAACTCTGGGGGCCGGGAGGGGGAGAGGGAGGGCTGGACTAAAAGAAAAGCAAGGCAAAGGCAGAAAAACGCCCTGTAGAGAAAAAAATTCTGATCTCATGGCATGGTCCAGGCTCACCATGTCTCTCTCTTTTCCTCTCCGCCCCTGCATGGTTTCTCTAAGATCTGGGTTTTCAAACACCTTTTTTTATGTGCCTATGGCAACATTTTTCTGCTGGGGAAGGTGAGGGAGTAAGATGTTCTAAACAGCATATACACCGCTGCCTCTCAGGTAAATGCCTCCTATATAAATCATCAGGAGCAAAACAGCAGCTTCTTTCCCCATCTTTTCTTACTCTCTCTCTCTCAAAAAAAAACCCCAACATTAAATTCAGAGGGTGCTACAGTGGGTGCACTTCTTCCTTCTCATAAAGGCTACAAAGGCCTTTCTGCCATGTTTGCCGTGTGTGTGGTGGGGTGACTGGACAGCTACAGGGAGGTGACTGTGCCCTGCCATTTGCCTCCTGGGAGAAGAGGTGATGGGGTTTTAAACAACATGTAAGAGGCATCTTCGCTTGCTTTTAAAATCTCCTGTATAACCTCTTACTCTTGCCTGTCCAGCTGCCTCTCCTAAGCTCCAGAGGTCAATTAGGATGCAAATACACCTGCAGAAGACAGCCTGCTACACCGCTGTGCTCTGACTCTCGTGTTCCTTCTTTGTGGGCAGAAGTGCCCTGCTCCTTTGCATGGTCTGTGCAGCGGGAGTAATCAGATGTTCCTCAGCCGGCACCAGCCATTTCCCACAGCGGTCTTGGAGATTCAGAAAAGCAAACCAGACTTCACATCTCCAGCTCCAAAGCACCCTTGGTCAAGGAGCTCTGATCTCCATGTTATTTGGTGAGGGTGAACACAGCACACAGAGTGAGCCTTCTCAGGGAAGTCTGGTGAGAAAGCGTACGGGCTGGTATGAGCCTAGCACAAAGGAAAAGGAATGAGTGGGGCAGATGGTCCAAATTTGCCTTTGTGCCTAATCACTAATCAGAAGAAAATTTCTCCAGCACAATTTTCTCAGTGGTTAGAATAAACAAGACAGAGAAGGGTAAGCGATTGTGATAGAGAGAAGCACAAAATGTATTATAGCTCAGATCGGTCTGATTTTCAGCAAGAGAATTGGCCCTCTCCCTTCACTTCTGCCCCCAAAACAATTTGGTCGTTTCAGAGGAGACAATTTTGCATTCCATTATCCTCCTGAGCCAGGGAAAAAAATGTAAAATTAATGCCTGAAAATGGAAGGTCTCACGCAGGGCATTTGAGGGAGTGGGAAGATGAAGGGCAGGAGAAACAGGGCAACATTGTACTGCAGCTGGGTCTCAGCCAAACTTCGCTGCTTGTTACTCTTTTTGGAGCCTCAGGGAGTTTGCTTTTCTGGCTCTATTGTCTAAACTGAATTGGAAAAAATAGATTCTTTAAAGTTTTATCTCCTTCTTTAATACTATTCATTATGAAGTCTCTTTCCCACATATAAATTCTTCATTTTTTTCATGAGATCTTCTATTTTAAAATAAAGAGAAAGGTGGTTGTGCTTTTGACTTTAAGCATTTAAAACACAAACCAAATCTGCTAAGGCCTTCTCTGTTAAAATATGGAAAGGGTTTCTACTTTTTTCCAACAATTTAATAAAAGTTCTTCTACCCTGCTGGGTGCATTTGGAAGTAAAAAGAAATTATATAGAATATATTATTGATCATTCCTGGTGGAACACCAGCAATGGTAAATCATATGGAACTGCACAGTTCATTAGACATTGACAGGGTGAGGTACTGCCCTTCTGAAGCATGTGCTGCAGACAGCAAGCAGATGATATATAAAATACCCTCTTTTTTATTTAACTCTTCAGAGGCCCCTAAAACTTGTAAGAATTGCTTTCAGAAAAGTTTCACTTTATTTTAGCTTGATCAGGCAGTCGTGGTACATGCACTGAACACTAGGGGAAGATTTGCTTATACAGGGAATCCAGTAGAAAGTAAAGAGCTCACTTTTCAGGAAAAACTAAATCACCCTGTATCTGCCAGGATCATTCCCTTCCCATTTAAAGCCTATCTATACCAAAGCATTCAAAGAAACAATAGCACAGTTTAGAAATTCAAAATCCTGATGCTAGCATTAAAAATGGAAAGTCACTGTTGGCTGTGATTATTTATACATCTAATGATGCTGTTGTCAGCATTACTGATGTCGTTCACCAGTAATTGTTACTTGCTTTTCCTGCCACTACACAAATAGTAGAAGCAGGCACAGGCTCACATACATCACTGCAGCATGTGACGCCCACAAATGGATTAATCAGCTCTCATTAGTTGCTAGGTAACGGTGCCTTGACCTTAGTGTCTCTTTAGCCAAGGAGGGACTGGGATGTGGGGATGCTTCACATATGTGCTGCCTGCCACTGGGCAAGCTGCACGGCTCATCCCCCTGTGAGTTGCCCTACACTACTAAATAAATTAGAAAATGAGTTGACTGTTCACATCATGGCATTTCTTACAATTTCTTTCGACACACCTTGCGCTCACTCTCCATCAGAGTTGATGTAACGCAGGCATGATCCAGTAGGGCAGATGCAAGGCTCCAGGAGCAGAAGGGTCACTTTTGGTTTTCCAGTTTATGAGTTATTCTGGTTCCACCATATCTGGTATTACCTGTTTTTAATTACACAGTCTCTGTTACTGATTTGTACCACGCAGACCTTCAAGATCCCAGCCAGCACTGTAGACATTGTAAATGTAGGTGAAAAATGGTCTCTGCTCTGACACACTTACATCACAAACAGATGAAACATGTAAAAGGTGAAAGGAGTGAAGTGAGACCCTCATTTTACTTGGGTCAAGAGCAGGCAGTGAGGCACAAGACAATGTAGAGAACTGTGTGGACCCTTAGGATGAGCTGTAGCAAAGCCAAGAACCCAGTTTCTGCTTTGTTACTTTTCTGTGGTCCAGGGGAAACATTCATGGCAGCCAACTCCTGACCCAGAAGCTGCTTTTTCACATGGAGGCCTTTACACACGTTTCATATAGTCTTTGGAGTAGGATGTCCAGATAGAGTAGTGGACTAAGAACAATGTAATGGAGTCTGTTTATTTTAGTAAAAATCACAAAAATTCTTGGGTAAATCAGTTGTTTGTCTCAGGATTAAAGCCCAATCTGCTATATTAAAAAGCTACAGCTCTCTATACTTCCATGAGTTTTATTAGAATGAATAAAGACATTAAAATTCAGCAAATAGATAACCACATCTAAAACTACTGCTCTCCTTTTTTTAAAAAACTAAACAGACTTTAATTCAATAGTGACATCAAGATGTCATTAAAATTGTATCAGGAAATTAATGGAGGAACATTAATAATAGGTTAAACCACCAATTAGTCAAATCACCAAATTAATGCAGCAGGAGATTGAATCATGAGATTAAAATAACAAAGAATCTTTACTTACCAATTCCTCAGACTGAAGGAAAGTAGCATGTTTGCTTTAGCTTAAACCCGCCACTAAAGTATTTTGCCCAAGGCAAGAAAAGTAATTAATTTATTCTTAAGAAGTTGCAGAAATCAAATTGTGGTTTATTTTGAGTGATAGCTTAGTGCTAACTCAAGAATTTTCCTTAAAGCTCACCACTGTCATGATGACAAATATTTCCTTTTCCTACCCGCATTCTCAAGTCGTAGATTTACCAGCTTATTTAAAAGGAGAAAGTTTGATGAAAGTAAATAAATCATTTATACCTCGTGTCCCTTTTGCTAACCCAGGAAAATATCCCAGTGAAGTATACCATGCTAAATCCAAGATTTGTTTTTGAACACCTTCCTTACATGCACTCTATACAGAGGTACACAAGGATAGTCAACCCATAGCCTGACACATGAAAGACATATTTCTTTCGAAAACCAGGGTAGAAAAGGAAGAGAAATAAAGAGAAAATGTGACGGGTTGAAACTCTTTTGTTTTCTGATATGCACCAAGGGGAAACACAGCTCACAGATGTGACTTGCAGTTGAAAGGACCCAAAGGAGAAACCTTTGGGCCTGATGCACTTCATCAGAGAGGATCATTTCCAACAGCAGGAGCCCAGTCAAACTGCTGGCTGCTCAGGGTCTCCCTGCTGCTCTACCTCCACAAGTGTCATGGATGCCCCTGCACATGCCTCCGTGAGCCCAAAAGAGTGTGCAGGCCTTGTACTTTGTCACCCTCTTTCTCACTGTGCAGCTCTCCGTGTGCTGGGGACAGCCCACTGGCTGCAAACAGTGTGGCTCAACCTGGCTGAAGGTGAACAGGCTTCAGTCCATGGTCCACCACAAAATGCCTGTCCCTGCTGTCCGGAAATATCTGCTCTTGCAGTTCCAAGCAGTAATTAGTTTCCCAGATCACAAACTCAGAGGGGCAGTCCCCTGACCCTTCTCTCAGGTAGCAGCAAGGTGATGCCATACGGTACCAGTGTCTGGTAACCAGCCAATGTCTGTCACACGGGTGGCTGGGGCC
>NW_009259184.1:1114395-1129340 GCF_000687185.1 Egretta garzetta
CATTCCTGAAATGGCATAACTTGTCCAAGAGAGTTCATCACATCATTCCTCAGCCCACAAAATAAGGGAACTGGGAAATGTGACCGTATCTGTGCAAATGGTTAGATCTGGCTTCTAGTGACTTCCACAAAAAAGTGAAAAGCATCTTTGATGTAAATACCAGCTGAAGGTTTCTGAAGAGCAAGTTTCACCAAACCACACCAGGAGACCACTACCTGAAGTGAAGTATTTGTTAAATTGTTTTCTCAGAACAGCCATTTCTGCAGTGTACCCACCATCTGCAGCAGCCATACTGGGTTTCAAAAGGTATTATGAGGCTAATTTCTAATTAATTTCTAATTTCACCATTTTCATAGAACTCGTTTTGAGTTTCCTTTTTTTTCTAAAGGCAGGATCACTTGATGGTTCTTCTTGTGACTATTTTGCAAACTGCCAGCAGTTTTTAATCACCATCAGTACAAACCACAAGGAACACAATTGCTCTAGAAAGAAGGAAGCTTTCAGGGTGGGTTTGTTTGTTTTCTTTCTAAGTCAGATATACCTTTGATCTCGGTAATACATGGGCAAGTGATCAAATGAATTAATAGAGAACAAATACTCCACTGCCATACAGAACTATTTACTAATGGGATTCTTTAAGATGCTGGAAGACTTCACCTCAATGGACAAAGATAAGACTAAACAGATTTGATTTAGAGAAGGGAGTTAGAGAAAAACAGAAGGAGAAAGGTTTAAACCTTTTTGGTGTGCTTAAAAATAAGGATAAAAGTCTAGTTCATTATCTCCTTAATATAAAAGTCTGGGAAAACACGAAGCTAGATTGGGGAAACTAAATCCAGCTAGCTCTCTTTTTTGTTTTTTAAGATGCCCTAACAATAATGCAGCAGGGTGAAAAGATCAGGACCACTTTATACACATTGTGCTAATTACTGCAAGTACTTAAAGTTGTAATTAGCTTATTATACTGCAGAGAACCTAACATGGCATGTCTTTCAAAAAAAATTCCTCTCCAGATCATTAGTGGGAAAGCTAACAACATCTGCTTCAAATAAAATCAACCAATTAGCGCAGGCAACTTCGCATAGTTTGCAATCAGAGAATTATATTGTGCCAAGTGCTAATTTCGATGTGAATTCTATCTCCTTCTTATATCCCATGCTTATCTGCCAGCACAGCTGGTGTTTAACACCACTGACTTCAGCGAAGTCTCCAAAAACTTATGTTAATTTGAAGTAACCTAATCAGAAGTGTGCAATACAGACTGGGCTTGATCTCAGCTTAATTAAAACTGACCTTGTCATTTCACTGCATATAAAACACCAGTATCTCACCATTTATCACTCAGCTATGATAAATATGCAGCTTATGTGAGAATCAAGGAAGACAAGCTCCATACCAAAGGAGCTATTTTCAGATATCAAAGCTTGATTTTAACATACTGTAAAATGCCATTCGCCTGTGGCTGCCAGCAAATAATTCAAATAGTTCAGAAACCCCAAAATAATCTCCCAAACCTCCTTCCAAAATTCCCAAAGAGGGAACCACTGCCAGACTTTCTCTTTCGGTTCACTATCAAAATCACACATCAGAAGCTGGCTATTGTCACTGACAGTAGATGTGAAAGACAGCTTGCTTTTTAAAATGAAGTTCACCCCTGATCAGTTTTGATGTTACAGCTTCCCAAGCAGATGAGGTGAAAAAGATGAACCCAAAAATGAAACCAAAGTTTTTTGCAGAGAACTCAACATAGCAAAACATAGCAATCAGAAACCAACTCTTAAAGTAATTAATTCCTTTATTGGATTTTATGTTTTAAATCACATAATGACAATTTAGTGTGCTTGAGTGTGTTTATCAGTTACACGTGCTGTCAGGTGGAGGTGGTTGCCAGGGTGGAGCTTCAGACATCCAACGTTAAGTTTCCTGTGGATTTAACGCTGGGGAGTAAGTTTGCAATGCGTGTTTTGATTAACTCTCTGAAGGGCTCTTCCCCTTGTCCCCTCACCCATCAGAAGCCTGATGTTACTTTACTCCTGTGGAATACCGCAGCAGATCCCTGCAGTAATGCCTCCATGGGCCCCACATCAGAGCCTGCATGCAAGCATAACTACAGGGGCAACTCCTAGCATAGACTTACCTTATACCAGCAAAAAAGCTAAACCACTTTGCCACTCTGGCTGATATTGATTCATGTAGCAGGAAAAGGACTAATGGAAGCACTTTTCCTGTCAGGGTAACTGCATCAGTGCTGGGGAGACACACGACAGCTTGCCTCAGTGGAAGAGCAATGACCAGCCATGTGTGCTGGCGTAGCCTACTAGAAATGCAAGGTAAATTACACTAATTCAAATCTTCCACTGAGACTGTAGGCAATATAGCTGACCTTATGCTTACTGAGGGCAAAAGTAAGCACAGCCAACTCCCAAAGCTCAGCTGAGAGTCATTTGATCCAGTATAGATGTCTTCAGTGTGTGCTGGAGACCTCCACAGGTGCAAGGTGCTCGCTGCTGGGAGTGGAGAGGAGGGGACACAACCAGAGCACCACTCACCTTAAAGCAGAGACCTAAACCGAGCAGGTGAACTGAACTTCAAAAATATCTTCAATATGTAGGTGGAGCTCAGTGTGACTGACTCAAATATGTCCATCCATGCTGCAGATGGCAAGGTGAGGTGAGATGCCCCTGGGCCTTATCCTTGAGCAACTTGTCCTGCCTGCCCTCAGCAACAGAAAGCAGTTGCCAGAAACAAACAGAGCAACAAACAAACCCCACCCTTACCCCTAACTTCTATGGCTCTAGCTTGAAGGTTTCCAGTTTGATCTGGTCTAGTTTCTAATTACTGTGGTTCAGTCTCACCTGTATATAAACTGCTCCCCCTGTACCATGATCCTGTAGTTGGGTTATTTCCTGCTTAGTAGTTAATGTACTTGCAGGAGGTTAAAGACAGTCTCTTCTGATGGTAGGTATTCAGCTTCTCAGTTCAAGTGGGCTTTTTTTGACTTTTCAGCATGTCCAGAATCAGCCTTTCCTCCTCCTCTCCCACATCATGTTGCTTTTGAAGTTGCTGGTTAGCATTGAAAAAAACAAGCAGCCTAAATGACTATGCAAGAAGGATAGGGACTGTGTGAACAGCCTTGTCATATGCAACAACAGGAATAAATAATGATTAATAATCATGAACAAAGATACTGTGCTTCCTCTTGGAAGCATCACAACATTTCTCGCTCATCCTTCTACCTCCAAGCCCCTGTGAGTCTTTATGCATACTAATACAAATGTATATTTGTGTGTGAATACACGCACACATAGGAAACAAGCATAATTCCATTACAGCATGTATCTGTTCTTACACGTGTAAATTTATCACCCCAGGTATTCAATCTATAATAAAAGCTCCCTCTAGAACAATGACTCACACAAAGCAATTGAAAACATATCCAACAGCTCTTTTGAGTGAGGCTGCATATTACACAGACAAGTCAAGTAGGTAAGAGTTTATGACAAAACATAAATTAAATTGATCATCATGGACTCATTGTTAGGACTGGATCGCTTAGAGAATAAATTCCTTCCCAAGTTAGACTTCACTGAATACTGTAGGTGGCAAGATAAAAGCAGAGAAACCTGGAAACCTACTTCTAATAAAGACTCTGTAAATACCCTCACAAGTTAAAGAAGCAATAAAAGAAGCTCTAGAAGTTACTTAATATGGCATACTGGAATATCAAAGCTATATCCTAGTCAAGCCTTTTTATGAAGTCTGCCTGGTACAGGCCCTGTACGAAAGGGTTGTGAAGCCCAGTGCTCCCAGGTTCAGACGTGTTTTAAGAAAGTCTTATTGATTAGAAAATGACCTGAGTGGTTTGTTTGGTCTTAATTATGATTTAGTAGATGCCGCCTTCTCCCTGTACACTACACAGTAATGGGTTTGAGCTAGAAAAGCCCAAAGGTGTTTGCTACCATTTACATCCCTGCACAGGACCATGCAAAATGTACTGTTACTCCTACCTCAGAGGCATTTGTTCAAAACTGAAGAAAAATGGCTGTGACCGGGTAAGACAATAGTTTTTGAGTTAAATAAAATACATTTTGGCTCAAACCAACACCTCAGCCCATTATTGGGGGCAAAAAAAATATTGTTTCAAATCTTTTTATAGGCTGCTAATTACCACTGCTTCTTAAGCAATGGCTACATAGCTGGTTTGCAGGAAGAGTGAACATCTAAGAAAGGTTGTACTGTAGGCCAAGTAACCACATTCAGTGTGAGAGAAGCTTAAGAAGTGGCATGGATAAAAGTATGTAGAGATGAATGGGATAAAGAAAAAAGAAAATGTTTATGAAGGAATTTAGAGTGGAGCAATGGGGGAAAGAAGCAGGAAGGGAGTGGTAGAAATAAGAAGTGGAGATGGAAAAACAGTAGTGGCGCAGAAGGAGGTGAGGGAGACAAATTACTACTCAGGCAAAAAATGTTAAAGTAATTCTTATGGTTCAAAGAGCAGAGAATTAGCAAATTTTACAGTTTTAAAAAAAAAAGCCAACCACCTTACAGCTTTAGCATTAACTTTCCCGTCTCATCCACAACGATGAGCTCTACCTCATGGAGACTCTTGTACCCTGCAGAAAATCTGTTAACAGAGTCAAGTAAATTTTGTATTTTTCTTTTCAAATGTAATTTCCTCAAAGAAAGACTCAGCCATCATCCAGTTGCTGGAGCAAAGCTGGACACCTGACCAAAGAAGTGGAAAATAACTTAAAGAACATCTAAAAACTGACTCTGGAAGGGGATAAAAGTCATGGGTACAGATGTCTCTTGCTGACAAGAATAGGAAGAGGCATATGACTGTGGGAGTAAAATTCAGGCCAACCCTCCAAAACTGGCAACATCACACTCATCTACCCCTTACACACCCTATTCTTCTTCCCCCCATATGTGCAAAGCTCAGCAAGCTGAGAGATTTGTTTGGATTCAGATTAAAAGAAAAATAAGCAGACTGTTGGCACTGGTGGAGCTGCCTCACCTCACGCCTCCTTGGTTTCTTCCTTCATATGTTGGATTGCAGAGGAGAGAAACATTGTCTTGCTAAATTAATTGTTTTCTACTTCTTTGAATGTGTAATCAAAGAGAGAAGTTGCTGCTAATCATATCTGCAATGATTATAAACATATTAAGCTACACATTTTAAAGGATTAAAAAGCATACATCCCATTTCCAAAGGAAAAAATACAGCCTAGATCCAAATAAATCTAGTTATATTTTTATATAAATGTATATGAAGTTTAAATATATTATACTCTCTATATACTTCCAGCAGGCATTGAAATCCTTTTCCTGCCTTTTAAGCAAGTAATAAAACCACTATATCGTGCATCATGCATCCTGCTTCTCTCTTCCTCTTCACTTCCCCTTCATATCGTCTAATTTCAAGGGAAAGAAAGGGCCTTCCTGTGCCCTCCCACTGAGTTTTTTGGAAATCCCAATCCTAGGTCATGCATTCAGATAACACCTCCCGGTCTGGAGCCACGTGGAAGATAAGGGTCAAGTACCCTATTTTGCAGATCCAGCCAAAGGCCACAGCTGAACTAGACAATAATACAGCATTTGTCAATTTTAGTGCTAAATACTTAGAAGCCTATTTCTAAACAGGTAAGCAACTTTTCACCGCTTCTTTTGAATGTGTGACCTGCAGGTTTGTGCAGCTCTTACTTTAGCCGGGAAAAGGAAAGGACTTAGTTTTTCATTTGAATATCTGCAACAGACAGTGACTCAAACTGCTGTGTCTTTATGAAAGAATGGTTTTCATTTCTTGCAAACTGCTATAGTAGTCAACTGTGTCACATAACAGAGCATTACCAGAACGCTTCATTCTAAAATCAAGTGCTACATTTACTTGAACTATCTAACCAGAAAATTAAGACTATTACACAATTTTCAGAACAATAAAATTAAACTCTCTGTGAAATGTGTATTGGCAAAACTTGCTACTTGCCACTTAACTACGGTTAATTAATTGGTGAGTAATATTATTGTAAGGTATTAGTGCGTTTGGGCAAGAAACCACATAAAGTTAGTCACGGAGATAGCAGGCATCCCTACACCAAGGGACTGCACTGGGTCCATTATCCCACCACAGGGTTAATCCCAAAGTATGACAGATGCCACAAACCAACACTACCCCTGGCAATGTATCCCACTGGTACACGACAAAAATGGGTTCAGAAGCAAAGAACACGGGTCCTCCTGTAACAGATGTTGAAGTTGCACAGGGAACCTGGCCCATGTAGTGTGCTTAGGCACAAATTCGCACTCCTGACATCACAGTTTGTCTAGGTGAACCCTTTTATCCTCTGCAAGGATACAAACTGGTGCACCAGCCAGCTTGGTCATCTGAGATGGCTGCCACTTCCCTCTCAGATGCACACTTTTAGAGGAAAGCGCCTCGTCACAAGTTTTGAGAGGCATTGCTCTAGGATAATAACCAACCTGAGAAACTAGGCTACTCTGCCAGCTGCAGGATGTTCTGAAGGCTCTTTCTAAGACCTTAACCTTAAAAGTGGTCTGAGTACCCCTGGATCCCACTGATGCCTGGGAAAACTGAGGGTTTTACACCAAGCAAAGTAGCAGAACTATTTTTAATGCTATTTTGATTGGTTTCTTAATTAATTGACCACAACTGTAATAAATGCACTTTAATAACAGCCACCAGGAGAAATAAAAGGAACCGTGCCTTGACAGGACCAAACTGAATGGGGTCACATTTTAATTTCTCAAGCTTTAAAACATATATTCTTACCAGAGGGGAGTGAAATCATCAATACCCTAACTCCAGTTTTCCACCCCTTTTTCTCCTACAGCTGCTAGTGGAAATCATTCATGTGAAAGCCAGTGGACACTAGAGCAGTCCTAATTTTTAGGTGACCAGTTCATCCAGTATGCCCAAACATCAAGTCTTAGAAGGAGATCTTAGTCATTCCACAGCAATGGCTTTTCTTGAGATGAGCCTTCTTTCAACACCTCTCCTCATCCTGATGAAAATCCACTTATCTTCACCTTCTAGAGTTAGCCTTTGAGTATTTAAAATCTTTTTAAACCATAAAAGGAAAAAATCTTAAGCAATATGAATGTAAACATGGGGGGGGGGGGGGTGTACTTCCATGCCTTTTCCTCTGATTTCACATCCCAAACATGGTTTTGGTTAAAAAATTCAAGATCATTTGTTGCCTTTGGAAAGGCCTGAAGCATTCTTAATTCTGTTACAGAAATGCAGAAATGTCACAGGCAAAGAATTAGCCCAAATTGTGAATGCTAACAGGAGGCAGATCGGGCACTTATGTTGCAGGGGGAGATGAATGTCTGAAATTGAACTTTTGAATTGTAAAGCAGAAGCCTGCTAAATGCTTGCTGCAACCAGAAGGGACTGGTCATCAACCTTGATAACACCTGGACTAAATGGAAGTGGCATGTCCTAAATCCTCCCATTAATAAAAGAGGCATGAGGCAGATCTACTAGTTAAAAGGGTGATCACACACTGCTTCTGCATGTAGACTTTAGATTGGGGGAAAACAGGGGCTTGGTTTTCTGAGAAAAAATATGCCAAGAAAAGCAAGGTTAATGAAAAGAAGACATGACTTCAGAGAGAAGGAGGAGGTCCAGAAAGAAGGTGAGGAAGATCCTGAGTGGAGGAAAGATTCATGGAGTGATCCCTGGATCCAGGAAATGAATGCTGGGGTTACCCAGGAACCTTTGGAAGAGACACCTGAGACCAGTAACTGCAAGCAGCATTCCAGCACAAATCAACACAAATTTCTGCCCAACTTTTCTGGACCATCAGCGACCTCCCTGACAGGTGAAGATAGAACTGTGGGGAGAAGCAAGTGAGTGAGTGTGGAAGAAAATCAGGTGGGGTAAAAGATCTAATCTTGTTTATTCTCAAGTAAACCCCAGGATCCAGATAATTTACTCCGTCTAACACATGATAGCCAAAGTTTGTACCAAATGCGCATGACTCCATGCAAATATAATGATATTGGCTCTGCAGGTCTCCATATCGCATCCCTGTAGAGTGCTGGACACAACAAGGATTTGATTCCCGAGTCAGCACAGTCACACTATAAAAAAAGCCAATGCACCACCGTGTCTCCTCAGTAGCAAGGAGACCATAAGGCTCATAGTGTTGTTCATGAGTTACTTAGTGTGCTGAATGCCTTGAGTTCATCAGACTTATTTTATATGAACTCATTTTACATGCATTAGGCTTCAGCTTAATCTTGTCATGTGCCTATGAGCCATATGTTTTAGTTTATACAGCTTAGCTTATATATAATAGTTTACATATATATTTTTATATGCTTTTAGTTTCTACATCCAAACTTCATTTTTCAGCCGTGTGCAATCTAGGATGCCCTGGTTCCCCAAGAAAGTTTTTCAGTGTCTCCCTCTTTCAGAGAGTTTCTTATTCTATTACTCCATGACTGAATTCAAGTGGCTCTAGTGTCTTGCAATAACCTGAAATTAGTCTGGCAACACTCACAGCTTTATAGAAAAGCATCATTGACATTCAAGTATCATGACACATTGAAAAGCTTGATGGAAATTCTCAGACCTATGAACTCTCAGTTCAATAACACAACACGAAACTGTTCTCCAATGTGATATTTGAGTCTATGTATAAAACTGATGGGAGAAGTCTAAAACCATAGTCTATTCATATAAATTCAACATGGTACAAGTTGAGCTCTAGTACATAACTGTTAAAATTGAGCTTCAGTCAGTTGTTCATGCTCCAGGATTTTTAAAAGTACAAAGGCAATTCTCCAAATTATATACCTACTGACAGCTGACGTTCTTGAATTATTCAAAAGCAAAAGCTTTGGGAATCAATGCATCAAGCTGAACAGAGATTAAATGTAGAGTGCTAAAATTGTAAGATTTAAAATGTATGTAACCTTAAACTGTATTGCCCCTGTGCCATACCAAGAGTGCTTGATACAAAAAAGTGTAAGTCAAACCGTGTCAGAAGTTGAGGGCATCCGGGTAATTTCCAGTGTATAGAGTGGCAGCCTGAGGGTGGGCAGGGTGCTTAGGGGTATCTGTATACAGTTCTTCCTCAACTTTAGCCTGACTTTTCCTCTGGCTACCTTTATTTTTGTTTTTGAGGAATCCCTTTCAAGATTATTATTTCTCCTCTTACATTCACAGATGCTCAGTTTTATCCTTCAAGTTTTTGCAGAGGAGTTCTATCTTGCCAGAAGCCATAACCTTCTAAGACAAAAAACATATGTCCAGTTAAAGGACATTCATACAGCTGAGCCTGCTGGGAAGGAACGTAGCATCTTGGCTTACAGTCATACTGTCTGAGGACAACTACAAGAAAGATTGTACTTTAGCAACACAAAATGTTTATTGTTACAATTTCATATCAAAAAAACTATTATCGTTGCCCTATAATTATAGTAACACAGTTTGGGGTATGAAGATATGTAGCATTTGGGAGGAGTTTTATTTCCTTTTGGTTACTGCTTTGCCCCCAGGTTCAAAGCTTCTCCAGTGTTTCATGTGTAATTAATTCATGACATTGTAACAAGTCTGTGTTGTTACTAAAACATAATCTCATTCACAGCATACATTTACAAATGACGTGAGGAGTGTGACCCTGCAGTGACTCAGTTTGAAGTTTTACCCCTCTGGGACAGAAAATATGCAAAGAAGCAGCAGTGGCAACAACATATCAACACCGTATAGTGGGCATTTACTTGGAAGATTTCTTCCTTTTTCTTAACATATTGTTACTGCCACTGTCATCAGGTAGATACATTAATTAATGGGTATATTGTCATTGATCTTAAAATACTTAAAATATATGGCATTATAAATGACTATCAATAAAAGAAGAAGATAAATTTCTTAGGTTTGAGAAGCATTCACCCTAACCCTTTACTTTTGATCACAGAAAAGGGAATTGGAGATCCATGATCCTATGTCTCTGTTTTTTGTCTTCTCACAGTCCTGTAAATCACCTGCTGCCTGTAACTGCAACAGGTAAAAGGAGAGCTGTACCAGGAGGATAAGGCAGTGCTCTAAGAGCCAGGCCTCTCAGACTGGCCAAGGCTTCTACAAGCAGGCAGTAGCCCTTAGGATACCAGCTCCCTCTTTGGTGGAGTCCTCTCTGGAATGACAGCTACTGCTGCAATTCCAATTCAGCAGCAGCTGTGAAGCTGCCAACAGGTATCCCGAGCCAAGGTTTCCTTGGACCTATTTTTGCTTAATGGGAACAAAAATTATTACAAAGGATCTGCCAACATGATAAAATGCTACAATTATCCTAACGGAGTAATACCTATAGGCACTTTAGCAAGGGAGGCAAGGGAATCATTCTCCAGAAAAACCTAACCTCAGTACATCCCTTAAAATTTCTTTCTGTGGTTGTTTTACTTATTAAAGAGAAATAGAAATATAAAAAGGCTAGATTTGTCTAGAAAATAAGAATAGATTACTGTAGGGAAGACGAGGCCAAATATAATGTTTCCTATTTCTCCTTCCTTCTTTTTAGGACCTTTACCTCCCACAAGTTATTTTCCTCATTCTCAAGAGACAAGATCATGTTTGGGAAAATATCCAAAGTCTCCCAAAGTTTGGGAATAGCCAAATATAGACTTTGCCAGGATTCTTTCTGCATTTATGATGATTGTATATACTAAGCATTGCTTTAATAAAACCTGTTAGGGGCTGCCAAACCCCATAGCCCAACAGAGGTAAGGCTGCTGCAGCTCCATGCCCCCAGATCCAGCCAGCAAGTAGCACAAACATGCATTCCCAGTATGTACATGCACATGCACAGGTATACAGCATGTATATGTGTATACACCCAGAAAGCCACACAGAAAAATATGGACAGAAATACTCAGCACTCACACAAGCTCAAACAGTACCGACATCCTTTCTGGCTGATCAGAGTGAAGGTCCGTTAATAGAAAATATATCCATATGTATATAATATGGATCCCTCCAATAGCTGGTCTTACACACTCAGTCTGTACAGTACCTGGATGTTGAATCACAGGTCTCTCCAGCTACCAACATGTGGTGTGCAAACCCCACTCCCAGGCCACTTACTTACCCATCTCATGAGCTGGACTGGCTTGATATTTGCACTGACAGGTGCACCCTCACATGCCCCATGTGCTGGCACCTCATGGCCTGTGGTCCTACTCCAGTTGCTGGAGCAGACCTACACATACACATATGCACGCAAAATAAAGAGTCCTTCACCCAGGAGAATAGTTAGAAATGGAATTTGGTGAGAAGAGAGGCCCTGACCAGGAGCCAGGCATGGCCAGACAGCATACTGACCAGCAACCTTTTTACATGAACCAGCCCTTTACCCCTCTATTTTCCCAAATTTTTTCCTCCTCAAATCACCTAGATCCATCCCTTCCCCCACCTTCAGTTCATCCCCAAAACATCCCATAATAATCTTGTGCAGTCCCAAAATATTCTTCCTAGCTTCCTGTAATAAGTTTCTTGTCCCTATAGGCTAGCCCTGCTGTCCAAAAGGTGCTCCAGCAACCCTTTCCCCTGAGCCATTGTGATGGGTGTCACCCTCAGACCATGGGGCTGGTTGCCCTCCTGTGACAGCCTGGGGCGGGGTTAGAGAAGGGTATTATTCAGGTTCTGCATTGCTATTGTTCCTCTGTATTCCCATGTGCATGTGGCAACAAGCTTTTTTTTAACATTACCCAACAAAAACCTATTAATGCCATGTCATCAGAACACATAAGGTGGGATAAGCAACAAGAGAGAGAATAAATGCTACAGGCTGAGACAGAAAAGATGTTCAATACTGCCAGCTGTGTGATGAGTCTGTATCGATCCTGCAGAAAGTACATCCATTATACAAGACGCAGTTGGCTCCATGCTGATAAGTCATTGAGGAGAACTCAATGATATACAAGAACCAATGCGTGCCGCCTCTCTTTTTCCTACATGGTAGCACAACAGTATCATACCCTCCCACACCTACTCAGGTCTCCTTCAGCCACCCACCTTCTCTTCCTAGGAATGATCTCTTTTTCCTCACACACAGTCCTCGTCTTTTTTCTTTTTACTTTTCCTACCTCCTTCTGAGACACATGCTTCATTTAGGACTGCTCTGAGAACTAAGAAGTATACATTACTGTACCCTCCCTCAGTGCCAGATGCCCCTGTCTGGTCACTAGTAGGCTTTTTTTTTTTTTCATTTGTACTGCAGAATCATGTGCAAACCTGGATAAGCTTACAGTATGTTTGGCTTCATGCCTAACAGCTATCAACTTGCACCTATCAGCCTCTACCTCAGGAAAAGACCACAGTATAAACATTCATGGCAAAGGTGATTGCTTGTAGGTTTGCAGAACTGGTAGGTATGAAGCAGTCTCGACTTAGCAACTCAAACTTAAGAGAACAGGTAAGAATTTTAAGGTGTCTGGGGAAGGAATAACAACTAGGATAGAAGATGACATCAGAATCCAGATTTTTGTTCAGAGTGAGTGATGTAACTTCCTGAATAGGTCATTATGCACTGGTCACCATACCCTTTCCTACTGATGAGACCATACACACATCGTCCATGTTCACCAAAATTCAGATATTATGTCATGTAGTGAGAGAATCAGAGATTTGCTGATTCAAATGTGTAGAGAATGTATTGCACCTGCTACATATGGTCTTCCCCAATCATGTTATTATAGGTGTCTGAATGTTCATCTGGCAGGCATGAAGAAGTCATATCTGAAGTCTTATATCTACCAACAGTTCTCTATAATTTCAAAAATAAGCAGATACAAAGTCACACCCAGACAGTGGGCAGAAGTGTTTTGGTTGTGAGACAGACACACACTTGATCATGTAATGAAGACTGTGATGACAGCATTCAAGAGACAGAGTAGGTGATAACCTAACGAAGTGCTGTTGTTTTGTGAAAAGGGACCCCTCGGTCTTCCTTGGGATGCCGTATTTTTAAAGCGCTTCCTCCACATTTGCCCCCTTTCTAAAATCAAAATTTAGTTTCTAACCAAGTTTAAATCAAACAAACATTGATCAAGGCACAAGTTTAACATTTCCTAAACCAGGCCTTTCTTCCACTGCCAGCCTCAATTCCATTTTAAACTAGTCAGTCTTTCTCTCTCTTAAAAGAACTTCACTTCTCATAAACAATATGTTTGCAGGGGCACAGAGCTGACATTCTGTTCCCAGAACAGGCAGGCACATGGACAGGCGTATCGCTTTGGGGGCTGAAAAAATTATTCCCCCTCCACACTCATTCTTTGATTAGTTTTCCTTCTGTGACTACCAACTACATTGCCAATTAGTGCTAATCACAGTATGGACACCTGTCCACAAGAAAGAAGGCTGAGAACAATTACACAGTCATATTACAAAGCTCATGGAGCAGCTGTCAAACGGTAATGACTTTCAGTCACTGCTGGCTTTGGCTGTATTGCAACAGGTGGCCAAAAGGTGAAATACCATTTATGCCATTATCTGCTTTTTTAGTTATTCTAGCCTGGGTTTTCATTCTTGCCTCTACATTCCACAGCGCTTAAGCTTGCAATGAGGATTGACAGCTATAATGCTATGAATGTATATTGCATGTTCTTCTACTGAGTGTAAGAAATTTGCAAATATGAAGAAATTTATATTTCCCAACACTTCCAGAAGATGAAATGGTAGAGATTTAAGCACGTGTGTGTGTGTGTGTAAAATGAAAACTGGAAGTTGGAAACTGGAAGTCTATTTGAGTTTCATGGCACATGATTTTTCATATTCCCTACAGTTATGTAGCACCTGACATGTTTCTAGAATCCTCTTTTTATGGACATGTTCCAGTGAGCTCAGGTGGAGCTGCTTTTGCCAAAACCCCTGGAAATCAGGAGACATAACCCCTTCAAATGTGGAATGAGAAAATGCAGACTGTCCAAGTAGTGGCCAAATGTGAAAATCCTGGTTTAAGCAGTTTTCCCGTCATTGTAAAGGAACTCTTTGGCAGATACTGAAAATCCAGTTCTCCATGACAGCACATCACTAGTTCCACATCAGGAATACCCCATCTCTTCTTGCAGTCCCTTGCCTCAATTACTATACTTTTTCTGATTTTGACAAGTCCTACAGACAACCTCTTCCTTAACATACCTGACTCCTTGCCAGGACAGCACTGTGCTACATATTGTATGAGCAGAAATCCTGACAAAAGATAATGTGCAGGAACAGTAGGAGAAATGAAGCTTGTGAAGAACAACTTATTGTGGCCTACGGTAACTACTCACTACCAATCTTTGCTAAGTTAACGTTCTTTCCGCAGAGTCCATGTGCGTGATTTCACATGCTTTTAAAAAAAGCAAAATGCAAACCCCTCTCTGAATAAATCTTCAGGCAGCCACTCAGTGATCATCAGCAGGGTCAAAGTTATTAGCTGCATTGCACAGATCTCTGGCAATTTAGGTAATGGGGTACTTCTACTATGAATTATCTTCATGGAGTGGGATCTGCACCAGAGAGGGGTGAAGAAGACCCTCTGTCAGGTAGTACTGGTTTCATTCCAGATTCTGAGATCAGGAAACCCAAACCTTGCTGCTGCACTCTCCAAGGCTGGACTCCTTTCAGGTCTATCTCCTCTGCTCAGGCCATATCCCAGGCCTCTCTCTTTCCCATAGCACAGGCTCCATCAGGCAGTGCCTGCTCTTCAGCACGCTCTGCTGTTCTGTGCTTTCTCCAAGGCTCATCCCAGCCACCTCCTCCCAGGCACAAAAAGACTCTTCCTTACAGTCAGGTCAGCGCTAGCAGTTGACCGATCTGAGCAGTCACCTTTTCGGTGGACAAACGATTAACAGTCGTCGTCACATCCTGCCCTGTCACGTCACGTCACGCCACGCCGCGTCCTGCCGGCAGCGGTGGGTCCGCCCGCCCGGCGCCG
>NW_009259184.1:1130430-1192718 GCF_000687185.1 Egretta garzetta
AGCGCTGGATGCCGGCCCCCTCTGCTCTAAAGGCTGCGGTTGAGGCATCGTGAGGCCATACCCCTTCAGGAAAACCATTTCCGAAGCGGTCTCCTGCCCATAACTCTTTCCAAACCTACCAGCAAAGAAGCTGCATGGCACTGTTTTGCTCCAGCAGGAGAATGAGAACATTTAAGACAAAATTTACTTCAGAAATGCCTCACCCAGGTCCTTTCTCTCTAAGACTTGGTGGGCTACCAAAAGCCTCATTAAGTTGTCACTTCCTAAACTTCAAGTAACCCACCTGTCAGTCAGATTTGGCATGGGGTTTCAGCCATCTTTATCTCAGTGAATCTGGTGATTTCAGTCCTATTTGTTAGAGCTGGGATATTTGACTTCTTGACAACAGAGGTCAAACTACATTATACCACCTTACTCAGGTGCAGACTGGTAATCTGTATAAAAGTATTTCAGGGCAGAAAAGAAGGTGAGAAAGGTGGCAGGAGGAATGACTGAGCTTTTCATGAGGCAGATCTGATGCCTAGCTAGTGCAAGGATAGCTCAGAGTTTATGAATTGCTGAGTAAGTCTATGCAAAGCAAACATGGTAAAAACACAGATATTTAAACATCAGCATTAATGTCATCAGTTCTCATAAGCGCAGGAGAGATTATTCCAGCCAATATTATTTATTTAGTTTGGAGTTTGGTAACTGTGCATCATAGCCTGCTGGCTATTAAGAAAACACTGGCACTATCAGTATTTTTGAAATTATTCTCAGAAATTTGGGTTCACTTCACCTTATATGCACATCCTGGTTGCCTATTTCAAAAGCTACAGGTGGAGGTAGCATGGCTCTGGAAAAGAATAGCAGAGAAACTGGTTGATTCTGACAATTAAAAATAGGAAGCATATTCTTACACCTCCATTTTTTTACTGCATTGCTGACCTTCAGAAATCATGGACAAGTGTACATATCAGAAAGCTAGTCACATAGAATACTACAAAAATTAATTTATGTCCTTAGACTCCAGCCAAAGTACTTAGGCATTTGAACAGAGTCATTAACTTGGTTAACTTCGTTAACTACTTCTCAGAAACTGCATACTACACACAGGCCCAAGTACTTTGCTCAGCCAGGATCTTAGACAGGTCTAACTGACAGAAATATAAAGTCCATTATAGCCAATGCCTCTTTTTTGCTTTCAACAAAGAGACCTCAAAATCCAGGTGATACCTGAACTATTCTAGAGGTAGCTATGCAGGCATTATTAAGGTAGAAAAGTTTTCCTTCCTCTACCAAGTTAGTAAAAAATGGAGGATTTCAGTTTCTGAGGCTGCTAGTCTAACTCTGTAATCAAACCCTAAATTCTCTTTCTAAAGTATGTTGGAAACAACAGTTACTTTTATTGTATAAAAGACTTCAATGTGCGAGCACATTTTTAAAGGAGTATATCCCAATTTGGCAAAACAATAGTGACTGTATTCCTTTAAAATTCAATCAATTCAAACAAATAATCCAATGAGTTGGGGGAAAATGAAAATTGCATGACAGTTGAGATGATATCAATTCTAAAGCATTCCAAAATGTGACTGTTGGCTGAAGACCAAAGGAAAAAGTTCTGACAAGCAGTCTGATTTGTTTTAAAAGTTCAGTTATTGCCTTTTCTCCAAATCCTGCTCTGAAACAAAACATTATCAAGCAGAAATAGTAATTTCACAGTTGGCAAGACTTGGCATTCAGGAGCAGTTCTTATAGCACCGCAGCAGTACAGAATCTGACTCATCACTCGTCCTTAGGCAGCACAGGCTCATACACTTACATCCAGCAGCCTCTCCTTTCTCTTGGTTGGGTAGGAACATTAAGAATCTCAATTTTCCAATGTACTTCACAGTAGCTTATCAGTAGCCTGAATTTAGCAAAGGAAAGTTTCAACACTGAGACTGGGTGCACTCAATCATTCAACAATGAGTGGAAAACTGACCAGAGACAAGAGACGGTGATTCTTATAGTTGGTTACTCAAACACGCTTCATCCCTTTCTCATACAGTGATATTTAGGAAGCAGGCCACTTGTTTGCAGGATAAAAAAGGTCACTGGCATCTGTTCAGGTGACAGATTTATTTGCAATGCACAATTATACTCCAGAAGGAAGCAACCAGGGAGTCAGCCAACAGAGCTTTGAACAACAGCCATATGTCTACATAAAAAAAAAAAAAAAAAAAAAAAAAAGAAAAAAAGGCTTTCTGAGATCTTTTCTCATCACATCATTTCATGCCAAATAATTTCTTTGTCCTTTTGAGAGTGATTTTCTCAGATATTGGATATTTCATATGCAAATATGGCTACCTCTGGAATTACAATGGGAATATCCCTCTTCTGGGAAGGATGAGTTCATTTGATCACTTTTAGTTCAGCATTTAGAACTAAGGCATAAAAGTGTGCATTTCTCATGAACAACAATCAAAGGTAGTTGAGGGAAAGCTCAGATGAAGACCTCAATGTTACAAGGTAAGGTAAAGACAGATAGACAAATTCCATCCTGGGATCCTTCACACTGGAGACATACGGTTTTCAACCAGACCTAAATCTGAAAAATGTAAAACTGACTACAAAAGATAAAACCATTTTAGATCACAAGGACGTTACTGAACCTTCACTTGTTAGTAACAGCTCCACTCTCTGTACAAGAGCAGAAACATGACTATGCAAGGAAAGGCAGAAACAATAGGGCACCTGCTGTGCTGCTTTCCTGCATAGCATTGAGTGCTTGGTACAAATCAGCTCCTCCAAGTTGAAGCTATTCAAGAGGGCCCATCATTCACATTAATTTAAGGCCAAAATTCCCCTTGTCAATAAGGGTCACAGGATCTGATCGTTCTGAATCTGCACTGTTTGGAAAAAATTAGCTTGCTCAGTGCCTAAGCAAGGAATATTTAAATCATTAGCAGCATTACCCTGGTAATAGAAATGTGATTCTTCCCTTTCATGGCTTCCAATACCAAGAGAGCTTGCCCCTCCGGGCTGAGAAATTCTTTCTAGTTTCTCCTGGTGATGTGCTAAGCTCTTTAGTGTTAAAAACCTATGAATCTAAAATTGGTGATATGAGCCAGAAGGACTGCTGTGAGCTTCCAGTTTGTACTAAAACTCAGCAGCTGAGCAGAGATCATTGGGATCATCAGCATGGCTTTAACAAACTAAAACAGACAAAAATGGAGGGGAAAAACTATCCAGATCTGCAAGTTTGCCTGTAGAGAGCCCTGAAATGATAGCACACTGAAGCTAAGGATGCCTTTCTTCTTGAAATTACTGCAAGCTGGCCTTATTCAGAATATGAGAAACACTGCAGAAAAAAATTAAAAGATGGCACTTCACAAAATAATAACACGCGGTACAGAAAATTCGGGGGAAAAAAGACAGTTACAATCACATTCTAACCGCATTTTCCTCTTTGATACAACAAATAACTTCCATTTTCAACAATGGGAGTTACTCATATACAACAAATGGAAAATAGGCCCCAGTCTTCTCAGAAATTGGCGTGAATGGAAAACACAGATTACAGGCAACAGTAAAATGTATTTCTACTGATTGCTCACTTCTCTTCTGCTGTTTTGGTTCAGAGTCAGGATATACGTCTCTGTATCTCTTCCTCTTCCCTCTTTCTTTTGGGGAAAAGCATATTTTCCAATTTTTCTATATTGAAATTCAAATTCAAAATACACACATTTGGCACCTTGCACATTCTGACCTTTCAAAGTTTTCAGGCATAAAAGTGGAAAATCTCAGCTTTTTTACAATGGTGCACTGAAAAAGCATATAGGAAATAATGGAAGTCATTATCTGAATACGTCAGCTTATTGTTTATACTTCCAGAATGCAAACACATTAAATGAAAGCAAAGTATGCCTTGATAATATGTAGTACCTATTTCAACAAAACTGATAGTTTCCATCAAATATTTTATCCATTTAAAATCCATTTAAAATCCATTTAAAAATTCTAGCTCTAGATTCACAGTGTTACCATGCATGCAGTTCATAATGAATATTGTGATCTAAAGGGCGCAACTGATCTACCCTGTCACAGAGAGAATCCTGCAATCAGAAACATGTTAGCTTTCTCCCTAGGGAGATGTCAACATCTGGGCAGAGCTATTCAGGAACAAAGGCAGCTCTCTGTGGAAGACAAGTGTGCAAGCAGAGCTCTTCCCTGCACTTGCGCAAGCTCTTATGTTGTTGTTTTCAGCCCTGAGCATGACTTCCCCCAGAAGTTGCTTCACAGTATAGCCAAGGAGACATCTACTCCCCATCTTGGAAATGCCCAGTTCATCTGCTCTGATGAGGATGCAGCTTTGTCACTGCACAGTAAATACCAGGTTGAGAGCAACAGATGAGACACGCCACAGCCCAGTTATCAGAGCTGAGACTTCTTTCTGACCTAAAAGTACATAATTTTTCCAATGTGAATACACTGTTCTTTTTAATTTTAACTTTTTCCTTAGTCCCACACCTGTTTCATCTTTGCATGTAGTCAGTTAGACTTCCTGAGTCTAAAGACGTGTTGCAAAGTCTGTGGTGTCAACATAGCACAAGTTATCCAGACTTAACTAAATAATAAAATCTCTTCCCATTTAAAAACAAAACAAAACAAAACAAAACAAAACAAACAAAAAAAAACCACAAAAAAACCCACCTTAGGAAATATTCCGATTAGCTTTAGGCTTTAGAAATTTTCTCAGAAGCAACCTGAAACGTTGAGCCCAACTCAATATTACAGTGCTTTTGAGTGTGTCATTTTTAATGATTTATAATTTAAAGATCCCCACAATCTCACAAGGTTTAACCTTATTTTGTTTTTCATTAAGTCATTCAGACATTTCCCACCTTGCATGTTGTTAGACTAGACTGAACTGTCAAATCTTTTCTGGTCACACTTTCCACTCTGCTTTGTTCCAAGAAATGCTTAATCATGTTATGACATGTCTGTGATGAGGAAAAAGGGGGAAAGAATTTATCTGCTAACAGGAGAGACTAAGTAAAGAAATCTGTAACAGAACAAATACAATCAAAAAGAAAGCTTTCTGGAAAGTTAGACATGAAGAACAGTTTCTTATTCTGAAATTTTCCTGTTTCAACATTTCATTACTAGTCCCTTCTGGCTGTCCATACAATTGCTTAGAGACCATACTTTGTTACGGATAACTTGGCTCTTGGTTCAATAAATCATGATAATTTGATTCCAGTCATAAGCATTTAATATAACAGATTAAGCTATTTCAAAAGCATATTGATAAAAATATAAAGAAAAATATTTGCCATTTATACTTTTGCCATCCACTTTAAAAGAGCTGAAAGGGCTTTTTAAAGTTTTATGGCTGTCTTTAAAAAGATGCCATTAGTGAGTCCATATATCATACATTAATTGTGATTGCTATTCGGTCTTCTAAGGTAAAGTTTTAAATATAGGTCCATACCAAGATTTATAACCATTGTCAACAAAGTCTGCAGATTACAGAGGTTGGTGGAGTAGCAAATAATGAGAAAGATGCTTGCCCTTACATAAGGATTTCAAATGCATGGCAAAGTGGCTCCAATGCATTGAAAAAAATACTTTGAAATGTGACAAAAGGTGGGATGCAGATCCTGCCTACCAGATAGGAATGTAATACCCAGGGAGGATTACAGGATATTAGAGGACCATGTTTCAAGACACGGCAGCAACAGATTAGAAAGTTTCCAGTAGAAAGGTCCAAGGGTATGATAAAGTGTCATTCCTGCCTTGTCCTCAGCATCTGCAGAACATTGTAAACCAATCATTTCTGATCAAATCTTGTACCTCACCTGGACAGAACAGTCTTCTCAGGTTTTATCCTAGTCTTTTACACCACACAGGGACATTGAGGATAAATGACCCTTGGCAAACATTTTTGCACTGAGTTCATTTTAGATGTAACATTCTGATACCTCTCAGAATTTCAGTGAAGACATGAATAAAAAATCCAGACTGAAATAGTATTGCTGGAGTTACGATGCAAATGAATTTGGGCCAATTTTAACTTCATTTTTATATATGGCAAAAACAACCAAGGAGAGTCCCAGGAACATGATCCAGGATGAACTATTACTGTAAGCAATTTAGGAGAAGGATTTTCCTTTGCTAAAATTATGCCCTGTAACCTGATCGTTGCATTATTGCTGCCAATCAGAAGACCAATAATAACGCTGAGTCTCCCTTGGAATTCATCAGCTTTAACTATTAACACAGTAAACTCTTCACTGAAAGTAAGGTTACAGAACTCTTATAAGCAGGGTTCCACAACATATGGGTTTAAAACCTGAATGCTGTCCTATAAATCATCTTTAAGTGTTCTCACCTATCACACTTCTATCGCTGCCCTCGATTAGATAGAGGATAGTCCCAGGAGATGACTGGCAGGGAGAGATGCATATGCAACTCTAGCACAAAGCAAACACGTTCTTATCTTCTGAGCAAGGTTCAGGCAAAGGTCCTCCAGTTGGGATTCATCTCATGGGGCCTGAGATGATAGCTGTAGCACAGATATCCATCTCTGACATGGTTGCCCCTTCTCTGAAGTCCTTCCAGGACAAGATTCCTCTGACCACATGAAATAGCTGCTTGACTCACACCGCAGAAGTGCTTACTTTTCATTTCTGACTGCAAAGAGAGCTGATGGTGATGGGTAAACACCATGTATGTGTAGTGTAAATGTCTGTATTTGATTAGATGAATCCCACACCTCATGACCTTTGGATTTATTTTTCCAGATTTGTCTTCAAACATGGTCCCAGGGCCAGGGGAGTGCAAATGCCACCAGCCTAAAAGAACACAGGGGAAGCAGAGTAATTCTGAAACAGCCTTATAATAAACAATTACCCCAACCATACCTGTTTCTGTTTAGGAGTAGTATTTTCCTACTGAGCTTTCCCAACAGCAAATGCAACAAATTCTACCCTGGCTCCTCTGTACTAGCAAATTTGGCTTTTACTTAAATATCTCTGTTTCTACATCAAGGAATGATAATGATTTTTTTTATTTTTTCTTTTTAACCAGGACTATGCAAACAAATATTCACAGTCATATGTAGCATGGGCCCAAGGAACCAAGTATTTAGCACCTTCATCCTGTGACCTTCAGAGAAAGTAAAAATGAGAATGCTCACCACCTTGCAACAGATGCCAACCAGCTCAACAATACCCACACTGTTTGTATTGCGTTGGTGCATTAAACCCAGAGTAGGGCTTAGTAAAAAATGTAACTGTGTTAAGGAATGTTTAAGCTGCAAGTGGGGTTTTACTTTTAAAAACAAGGATGCAAAGGTATAAGACACAAAGCCCATGTCTTAACAAAGGAAATAGGAACAGATGACACTAAATATGCTATAGGCTGTTAGTCAGAGGAGCGTGCCAGCAGCACAGTGTGTTACTGAACAGGAAGCCTGAGTTCAGAAGCAACAAGAGCTTGTTGAAACTGTTCAGCTGAAATGGTGTTCCACAGAAAATAGCTTCTTGAGAAAACAGACCTTTATGCAAGGAAAAAAAAAAAACAAACCAAAAAAAAACCAAAAAAACCCCACACTTTCATTTGAAATTTAAAATACATCTGGAATGTAAAACTGTTCTCTAAACAGAAAAGAAACAGGTTTTGGTGGGCTGCCAAAAATCAAAGGGATGGGGGAGTGCTGCATTTATTTGTTTCCTGGCTTGAAGGCTTTTCTTGTCAGTGATGCTACAGAAATCCAAAATGTTATCATTTTTCAGCTTTTTATTTTTGGCAAGTTTCTGCCCTGGCAATTTGTTTTCATCACAACATTTCAACAGGAAGAGGTTAATTTTCAAACAGCTCTAGCAACATTCATATAACTTCCTCCTTTCTCTTGTTACTGGATACCGCAGCAGTACCTAACACTTAAACCAGTAACAGCACCAAAGGAAAAATGCTGTGTATTGTTTTTCTTCAAACTGCTTGTAATCATGGACAATACCACATGGAATTACAAACAAAGCAGTCTTTAATTAACTACATTTCAAATATACCCTATTCTCGGGAGCTCCGCTCAGCACAAAAAGACAAAAAAAGCCCAAACCCAACATCTTCGTGTTACTTTGTGAGCCTGCCTAAGAGAATGGTGCTCCCCCTTCCTCTGTGTATATATTGTATTTTCTAGGTCTTGTACTGCATTCTGCTATTCCTAATTCCTCCAGAGGAGCGGCAGCTTGCAGCACCTTTATAAAGGCTAGTAAGGATAAATTTAGCTCCTCAAACCCACTTCCTAAGCTGACCAGACCCCAGCCACCTCTAAATGAGAAACAGGCGATGGCAGTAGCACAGGTGATGCGCTCACGCAAGAGATGGAAGCTCAGCCATAGCATTTTGCCCACATGGCTTTTGCATGGGGGCTGGCAAGAGCACAAGCCTCTCAGTTCAAGTCTGTGAAGAAATCCCCAAAATCAAGGGGTGTGGGTGGCTGAACACAGCCCTACCCCACCACCATCCCATCCACCGGTCTCCTGGTCCTGGGACAGCTTTGTAGAAGGGGGCCCTGCTGTTTACTGCCTGTTTCTCCACTCAGGGATAACATCGTGTGTGTGTATAGTTTTTCTTGGGTTTTTTTATTTGAAACCTGGGTCTAAGAGTATGTTTAATTGTATGGTAGCAATTATTCTGCCTGCTGTGGAAGCAACAAAGATACACTCAGATGAATAGGCAGTATTTTCTGAAAATAAATGCATTAACAATCCTGATTTTGTAATCCTTACGATGTGAAAAATGGTAAGCACTTAATGGCCTAAGTGCAGGTGACAGAGAATGAATATATACAAAATAGGGATGGTGCAACTAGAGACAGTGTATCTAGTTGATACTCAAACTGAATCAGCAAAAACGTGATACAAGAAAAGCATTCCGACCTTCTACATTCCCATAATTGTCACACTACACCTGTGAGAAGATACTGCACTATCATTTTTTTTCCCAGTGAACAGCAGCATTTATTGTTTTGGGAATATAAAAAAAACACAGTCAATAAGAAAATCTTACTTTTATTTTTCATTTTCATAGATTAACTCTATGTTTTTGCAAAACCAAGAAAAAGAACTTTTTCCATTGAAGAAGTTTTAAAATGGTTTGGAAGCATTTCCTCAAAAAAAAAAAAAAAATCAATCTGTTTGCAGGCTCTGATTAACTTACTGTTTCCAGCAGCAGCATTTTCAAGATTAAAACGAAAAATGCCATTTGGAGCCCCAGCCATGACAGAGATATGATCCCATTATTGTAGCTTGCCTGCCCCACTCAGGGCTCTAAATCACCGGTGTGTAGATTTCCTGCAGAATGCTAAATGGTAAGGAGCATTAAGGAAAGAGGTTGCCAGTTTGAAGTCAGCTGCCTGCTGTTCCAGGCTTAGTTGCTTGAACCTCTGCGGTATCCTTTTAACTAGGCCTAGGGCTTCCTCGCAATCCTTCCACCAAGAAAGTATCTTCCCTTTGATCTGTTAACCCTACAGGCTCTAAAATTGCCCCCATACTTAGAATACCTCCTCTGTGGCTGGGGGATGCTGGTCAGCCACAGCTCCTCTGCTTTTCCTGAGACAAGTGGCAGGTCCCTTCTGTGGAAGGATTCAAATAATGGACTTTTCCAGTGTAATAGGATTATGGGATGTTTTTTAGTGTCCTTCTGTGATTCTATCAGGCATTAGGTGGAGATACAGCTAGAAACCAACTGAGCTTTTAAGCTGGGACTGTAGAGCTCTGAATTCTCACAAATATACTTACTGCATATTTATAAGATAGCTTTAAAGGAGTGAGTCAACAAAATCTCTCTCTGGCATGCTTATTATGATGAGCTGATTTAAAAAAAAAAAATGGGCTGAGAGACAACCTGAGGACTGGAAAGCATATTGTACAGAAATGAATAGGTCTGTTTAGACAAGTAGATACAAGGTGCATTTGTGATGATTCCCTTCTATTTGGGCCTAGGCAGGTTTTCTTTCCACAAAGAAGCATATATTCTTTTATTCTCTACTTCATTCAGGTAGTTGTGAACCCAACTTGTCCTTAGTATTTTGTGATAGCCTGCTGAGGAAATGGCCCCAAAATAATGAGGGATGGGATTCAGCGAAATATTGTTCATATTTATAGTGCCATACAGATCTACACAAAGGCTCCTCAATAGCAGCAGCATTCTGCTGATCTACTGATTTTCTTCTGTGTAGACCCCGCAGAGGCACAATAACAAGAGAAAAATAATAAAGAAGCCATTTAAAGATTTGCGACCGTGCTTGGTATGAATGTTTCTTTAAATGAGGCAGACCATGAGAACATAATGTGTCCATACCGTGCTGCATTTCATCCACTCGGAGAAAAATAATTCATGAAGAGAGCATTTCAAATCTATTAAAATATTCCCACTACTTCTTTCACTAGCTTCAGTTAAGAATAGCAAGAAAGGTTAAAGATTTAATGGATGTCGGGATTGAACTTGCTGTCCTTTTCAGACCCTCCTGAACAGAGCCGAAGGCCACCGCTCATGCTGTGCATTACCACTGTCTAAATAATCTTCCTATATTTCGCCTGACTTTTGGATAAACAAAGGCTTTCAGTCCCCAAGGCTCTGTACTCCAAAACATGAAAACATTGTGTTATTTTCTTGTTTTCAACAGCAAAAATATACCCTGATTTATTCCCCTCTTCAGCCTGGGGAATTCCATTTTTAAAAGCTGCATTTCCAGATTTTGCAGAACTGGGAAAAAGCTCTCACGAATACCCCTGGTCTGAACATAGGTGTTCTTCCACATCCCACCAAGGCATAAGAGTCAACTGGAATGTGAAAAACTCAGATTTTGAAAAAAATGTCAGCATACTCAGGACCCTGAAACATTCTGATCTGAAACTTAGAAGCTGGATATCACCCCAGCAAGTTCTGGCTCCACAGGACTTGACAGACCGCTGTCACAGTATCCGAGCCAGCCAGGAAGGCCACTTCCACAGAATAAGGAGTATAACATCCTTCTGAGCTCCTTTCTCAAGGCAGGCTTTGCTGGACTTTCAAACTCGTGGTGAACCAATCTGGAGCAAATCCCAAAAGCAGAAACCTTCTTGTAGTTCACTGAAAATACATCAAAGAAGAGACACATCTGTAAAGCATTTAGATTTTACAAATGGGCATTTTTCAACAAAGACATACTTTGTCAGGAAATTCCTGGCCAGCTCTAATCAGGAATGCATCTGGGAACGAAACATTTTGTCAGATCTATGGGCAAGGTGGATTTAGCCAAGGAACGGAAAGGATGTGACACTCTGATCAGTGATCCAGAAGATCAAAGGACATGGCAAATCAGAAGAGGACAGAATTAACCAGTGAAATTCTTTACTTGCAATTAAACTAATTTAACGTCACATCTGATGAGACTTATTGTGAAGCACAGAGTTTACCAGTGATAAATACAGTTCTGGACTAAAGGGGCTGTAGTACAGGCAGCAGAGGAGACCTATGCAACCATAATCACAGTGCGCAACTTGGAGTACACCCTAGGCGGCCCAGAGGTAATGGGGAGAAAGTAGGGATTATACTCCCTCCTTTTCCACTACCGGTTCAATGCTTGATTGCCAATGCATGAGAGTATTTATCCTCAGTAAATTTTGCTTGCAAAGACAGTTTCGAAACCAAACCAAACAAAGAGGACCCTATGGGTCCTGGAGAGCAGCCACAGTTCAATTGGACAGTAAATTTAATTTCTCAAAAGTAATGTTGTTTACATTAAACCTCCACATCAGCCTCTAGAAAAAAAGAAAATAGAAAACTGAGGTCCCCAGGGCATTATTTACAGGAAAGCACAGTGTTAGCAGGCAATAGTTCAATTCCTCCTCTGAGCAAGAGGATTTAGAACTATTTTTCCAGCCATTGAACGATTGACACTTCTGGCATAAGACTGAAGATGTGGTTTCAAACCCCCTCAAGCAGAGGAGGAATTGAACCCAGCTAGGTGACTGGCTGGGTGACTGCCCTGGTAGCCGAATGACTATACAACAGAGAGGATTTTGGCCCTTATCACTCCAGGGGCACCCCAACCCTAAGGCTTCAACCACCTTCTCAATAAATAAGGCTCCAAAACAACCATGTTCCCCAGCACTCCCACTGCCTGCCCTGCACCACCAGCCCCACACTCCCCGCTTTCACCCAGCACCGCCCAGCTCCCCCTGTCTGAGCCCAAGCCACCACCTGGCAGCTGGATGCACCAGTTTCTCGATCAAGAGACAAATCCCTCTGTGGAGGTACTTACCTGAGCCACAGGATAAATGTTTCCACCCAGATGTTTTTTAGTTGCCAGAAACTACTTGTCTCAAATCAGTGGCCCTGCCATAAACTCACAGGTTAAAGAATACTAGTCTGAAATTCTCCCCATTCCAACCAGTGGTTCAAGACTTGAATTACACCAGCCGAGCACTAGACCTACTAGCTTGGAGGGGGTGGGGGGAAAAAAACCCAAACACTTAATATCGTGATAAAATAGTCCTTGTTTAAAACACACATTTAAATGTTTTCCCACATGGAATGTCTGATGCACCGGCACTGCTGACACGTCTGCAAATTAAAATGGTTTCTTATTAAAAAAAAAGATCATTATGGAAACATGGCAATTTCTATTTAAATTGAGCATTCTACCAATTACCAATTGTCATGAGGACCTGAGGGAACATACAGAGACAGGGAGCTAGTCTGCATTTTTCTTGCTTTTTTTCCCAGCCTTCAGAATGACACAATGTCCTTCGTAACGTGCTCTGTAGCCCGACAGTCCAGTATCTGAAGTGCAAGGAGTCATCTACTTTTCAGCCAGCTATTTAGCAATTCCAGCACTCCGCGGTCTTCCAGATCCCAGTATTCACAGGTACCAAGTCTCTCCTTTGGCACCTCTGAAACAAAGGGAGCTTTGTGCTGAACTGGGTATGAATAATTGTAATATGTGATGTGTAGAAGCTGGTAGCTGCAGAGCCTGTGCCATCTGGAGAGGCAGGGATTTACACAAGCTTTTTGTGGTAGCAGAATGAAGGGAAAAAATTCACTGTAGGAATAAAGCTGAATCCACACAGGCACGCAGGATTCAGATGAACCTTGCAAGACAAATGCCTCATATGAATGTTTGTAATTAAAAGACTTAGTGCATTACAAGCCCTTGCAGATACCGCTGTCACATACTCTGAGCTGGACCCAGTTTGAAGCAGCAGATACATACTCACCTGCTGACTGATGGAAATGACTGACTCTGGGGGACAGACAGTAAAATCAATTATTCACATCTCCTGTGTTGCTGCTACCCACACAGCTACCGGCAGACTTGGAAAACCAAGAAGATTTGGGCTTGATTTTAACATGTTCATATGGACTACCTTTATCTGTCACTGTAAAAAAACTTTAAAAAGAAAAATCACTGCTCTGTTTTCAAAAGCAGACTTACAAGTAACGTTCAAATCCTATCAACGTACCTTCTTCTGATGGCCCATTTCCATTTATTGCACCTCCTTTCATCAACATTGCACCTCCTTTAACCCATACAAACATCCCTAGGGCAACAACAGTTTGGGGAATCAATATATTAACAGTTTATCAGTTCTGATTGATTCCTTGTACGTATTTAACAACAAGCTACAGACCCTTTTTTGACTTCAAGGAGGTTGGTTACTCTCCTGTTTATTTTACCTCCACCCTGGCCAAACACTGGGTGTCGACAGTGAACTGAAAATGAAAGACTGATGGAGACTCACGTCTTCTGTTCCTGTCAGCTATGGGTCTATCCTGTTATTCCTACTCCTATTAACACCCAACATCTAGCTACTTCCTAGAGAAGTGCAGTTCTGCAGGGGACCGATGAAAGCAAGGGAATTTATAAAAGGGATAAGGCTTTCTGGAGCATATCTGTAACAGAAAGAACAGGCCAAGAACATGTACCGAGACACCAAAGGTGAACCAACCATGCTTAAATTAATGTTCCCTGGCAAAAAGGAAACAGGAATAAGGCAAGGGATGAGGGAGGGTGGAGGACACTGTACAGGCAGCTGCCAGTGACCGGGCCCCCGCCAGCCGCTGCTCTCACCGCAGCCTCCCCTGGCTCCAAGGGAGCATGGGAGAAGTCACAAGGTGTGAACGTGCACATCGCCAGCGCTGCAGAGGGAAGGAAAACTGTGTAAAACAGTGTCAAGCAGAGGTGCAATCCCTCCTTGGAAAATCTGTGCCTGAAAAATAGCATGCAGATGTTTCGCTGTTCAGCATGGAGCTGGGGCCTCTTGTGTTGTCTGCAAAGGGTGGCTGTGTTGAGAAACATCTGAGAGAGGTGGTGGCCCCTTGCTTCATCCATCATGAGTCACCAAGGGGGGCCAAGCTGTGAACAAGCCAGCTCACAACACATGCAGTCTGGGAAGAGGCATGCTTCAACTCCCAGCACATCATGGGCAACCACTCTGGTCTGCATGCAGAGGGACTGAGGGGCCACATGCTTGGTGCTGCCAAGCTGGGGTGGCCCTCCCTGCAGTCACACCTCCGATGGCAGCCACACCAGCCAGCGCTGCACCCAGGCACATGCTGGAGATGACCAGGTGAGAGCAGGTGGCGCAAGCTCAGGGGCTGTGGGGAGCTCAGGCGTAGGCAGCCAGGGGGTGCATCCACCACCCACAGCCCAGGGCCGCCCAGCAGGAGAGGCTCAACCAGGGCTGCAACCGGCACTTGCAAACAAACCCGCTGCCTCTCATGCAGACATAAAGAGAAGCTGATGTTGATGACATTCACTTGTTCACAGCTGGGGGAGCTTAATCAAAAGACAACAAGTAATGCTGTTCAGTTTTGCTTTCTATTCCCTTCAGTGCCATTCCACTTACTTACTTTAAAAATAGATGTCATAGCAAAGATTTGTATTCAATGCTTTGCTTGTCACAGAGGGAAGGAGAAGTGAGCTACTGAGAAGTAAGGAACTCTGGGAGTGGGATTTATCCAGGGACGAACACTTTGGGGACTAGATCCATCTTGTACTAATTTAACTAGAACTGAAGGCGTTACTCTGTGCTCACTCGGTGCATGGATCATTCCACATACCAGGCCTTCTTCTGCAAGACTGTGGGGAAGAGTGAAATCAGCCTCCAGAGGAAACCAGGGGAAGGAGAGTCCAGTTCCATCTATCTTTAGGCAATTTTACCAGTGGAACCACTTCAGTAGAAGGACATTATGTATTTCTCCTGTATAATAACTGAGAGCCATTACTTACCAGTGACTTGCTGCTAATGAAATACACATGGCAGTGTTATTACTGCAACAGTGATTTTAAGCAATGCAAATACCATTAATTTCTGATATGCACCTGAAGACCCACTCCAGTTCTTTTGCTCTCCCTTGAGACCAGTTATGGCAGTGCCCATAACACAGTATGTCCCATCCAGCAAAAGGGCTCAGGCACCCTGATTTATGTAGGTGAAGACTTCCGAGGACGTGCTATTGCTCACTTTCCTGTATATTTATATCTTGCTATTTCTTTCCTCTCACGTGCATTTTTCCAAACTTTTCCCCACTTTGGATTTCATCTCAGCTGCACACTGATGAGACAGCCCCCCCCCGCCTCCCCCCGGCCCTGTTCATTCTGGAGGTGATTTCCTTGCATTACACCACCAGTTTCATCCACATTTTTGAGAACACGCTGTGGAGCAGATTACCCAGAAATCTCAAGCTCTCGCCTCGGGCAAGACTGGTCGTGTTTGTCACAGCCTACCTGTGAAGTCCAGATAAGCCTTTCCTCGCTGTTCAGAACAGCACATTTCCTCAGGTACACTAACGCCTGATGACAGTTCACCTGTGTTCTATTTCAGACAAGCCTGCCTTAAAATATATTTCCCACCAGCCTTGTTTTGTCTTGTGCATGTAGGTTGCTACCGAGCCAATGCTCTCTGCCAGCATAATACTCTGAAACAGATACTGCAAGCAATAAAGGAATTATGGAAGGCTTCAAAATAGAAGCTTTGGGGAAAAGATGCATGGATAATGCAGGCTTTACAGAACCCATGAAGGATGTGGTTTTTAATGAGATACCTTAAACTTAAGATGCTGACTGGGAAGCCTGTGAGCTCCCTGGTCTGACTTCCATACCTAACACAAATATAATATATACCAAGTGAGTTGTACTGTACCTTATCCTCTTGTTTTCTGTCTGCAGGATTGTTGCTAATTTGTTTTAGTATGCTTCTGGGCTAGTTTAATAGGCAACTTGTACCTACAAAAATACATATGAAAAAGCTCAAAGTGGCTAGTGTTCGTGAAGAATAGCAAAAAGCTACAGTGTCGTGGTTTGCTTCTGATCTTTGGGATTAATGGAGACTGAGTGTGACAAGGCAAAAAAATTAATGGGAGAATTGACCCTTACCACTATTTAAAAAAAACCAAACAAATGTCAACAAATGTTCTTATGGACTATTGTAAACAAGTTGCTGATTCCTCCCATCCACTCACCTAAAAAAAGTTGTGGTATTATATTAAAAACTGCCACAAACTGGGTCACTTACTGAACAGCAAGGCAAAAAATGCACCTTGTTCCCTAAGGGTACCGCAGTTATGCGACCTGCTTTGCTTGGCTAGCTTTCACAAGCCACCTAGTGACACCCCTTCTCTTTTCTGCACCATCCAGAAGACTTTTATCTCCATACATCTCTCCTGCTGCAGTGGGAATAAAAGCAACTCAGTGGCACAAAGTCAGAATCCAAAGTTGAGACAGGCAAAGCACAGCCTAAAGCAACTTCACCTCTGCTTCCCTTATGACTCTGTGAAGTACAGTCATCAAAGCAGCACTAATACGACCACCCAAACCGAGGTGTATGGTGTGCAGCTCCACTCATGTGAATGCTCTGTGCTCTGAGACTGCACAAGGACATGTCATCTGAGGACCTGAATGAAATGAAAATAGAGACAGTATTCCAGCTAGCTCTGCTCATCTTCCTGCAGACTTGCATCCCCTGAACAGCTCAGCCCCCTGCATCTGGGGTCTCCAGAAGAGATTTACCTCGGGGCCATGGTTTTCTGCTTTGGGGCTTTTTGTGGGGAAAGGCAGCTGTAAATTAAAACATTACACGTGGTTGGACAGGACCACCTGCTGAATCAGCCCTGGCCACCTCCTTTGCCCGGCCTCTCCTGCCAGCTTCTTAGCCTCTCCCAGACACATCCAGCCCCCTGGGAGGGAGAAGGGCTCTCCACCACCTCCTGGGGCAGGGCTTCCCCCAAGGAAAGAAAAGCAGAGGAAGCTGAGCCCCAGCCAGCCCAGGGAAAGGAGCTGCTGCCAACAGTCCATGAGGATGCAGGGGGAAGAAGAGATCACCTATGGCACCCAGTGGCTGTGGCTGCCCGCCACCAGTCACTGTCCCCCATGACACCCGCAGGCCCCACAGGTGCCCCCCATCCCTCTGGACACTCTGCCCCCAGCAGGGTAAAAGAGCATGAACAAATTTGAACTTTACAGCACTGAATACCTTGGGGCAGATGAATCAAAACAGCAAAAAGCAGGGAGAGTTTCCCCACTGTCAGGGAAAATGTAGCTTCTCGCCTGAGAATTAACGGCAAGAGTAAGAGTGGGGGCTGTGAGTAAGCAAAGGAAATTTGGATGCAGCCAAGGAAGCACAGAGAAGTGACTAAAACCACACTGCCACTAGACCTTCCTTCACCTAAAATTTTCCCCCAATCAGTAAATGTCTCAAGCCCCAGGGAACGGATGAGAGCAAGTGGATCCCAGCTGCTGCACTGTCTGCAGAGAGCAGGGAGGTCCCTATAATAACGTGTCTCTTCCCAGAGTGACAATGTCCCACAGTGGTGGGACACCGCTGCTACTTCTAATGGATGCCCACTTTGAACCGCACCTGCCCTCTGCTTCTGGTGGGGCTAAAAGCAGCCCTGTGGATGCTGTACCAAGCTGAGCATCGTCAGAGCACAGCTCGCAAAACTCCTGCAGGCAAGGTGGCTTGCTGCACTGGCAAATTCTCATTGTTTTTCAAGATTAAAATCACAGTCTCACAGTGGTCTTTCCTTGGGAATTTGGCTCCCAGTCTGATCCTGATCTCTTATCAGCACCCCAGCTTCCAAGAATTGCATGGTTGTGGCTAGTCTGAAATTGCAGATTCAAAGTCTCCATTTCCATGTTTTTTCTCCATTCTTATTTTTCTGTGTTTATTTTTCATGTGAAGTAAATGATTCTTCACATTTCCATAATGCAGTTTCATATGTAAACTCTTCTCCATCACTTACCTGGACAGTATTAAATGCTCCATGCTTCAAAATCCGTGACGGACAGAAATAAAACTACCTCCTGACTATTTGGCTTGTGTTAACACTTAGACACCAAAAAGACCAATGGTTGAATCTTCGCCAGTTTTAAATTTTCCCCTCCATGTTTCTAGGAGTTTTTAACTGCCACTTCTTCATCATTTCTTTCATCTTCGTGTTTTCTTCTTCTGTTTCCTTCCTGATTCCAGGAATTCAGCAGCCTCCCAAATCTATCAGAAACCAGTATCACTCAGGTTTTGCACAATGTGAAAAGCAACCACGGCCAGTGCCACATGCTACGGTACCTTAATGGTGAGTTCCCTAGAGCCTGCAAGCCCCGGGCACCCATGCTCTGGAGCCAAAGCACTTCAAAGGTGAATCATTCAGGATCCTGGCCATCCCATCTGGGATTTACACACACACACATACACACACACCCCTGAAACCAGCATCTCAGATCTCACAAGTAATACATCTTCAGGCTCCCAGAAGTCTCTTCAGTGAAGGGGAGAAGTCCGGAGAAGCTCCAGGGCACGTAAAAGCTCCCAGCTCTTAGCTCCTACCAGTGCACTAGGCACCAGTGGCCCAGGGACTCAGGGATTTCCAAGCACCACTTGCCAAAATCCAATGGGTTTCTGCTGGAGCTGCCCAGATTAAACGACAATTTCTTTCCGATGGAACAACCATCTCCCAGAGAAGTGCTAACTTGGTCAGTTGGGACAATGCTGCACTGGAGAATTTGCTGCTAGACCTCCTTCTAACCAGTCACTCTTCCTTTTGTGCTCTGTTCTCACTTCCTCCTCTGACTCGGTCACTTATGCTTGCCTTTAGCATCCAAGGTCACCTCTAACAGTAGACAAAGTAGGCCTTCAATGGCACAGCAGATTGCTGGACATCACATCAGGCATGGCCCAAACAGCCAACTTCTACTTTGTATTTCTCCTGCATCCATAGCTTTCCTGTTTCAGAGGTGAGTTCAGAGTCCATGGGCTGGCAAGAGTGTGGAGTAGCACAGGGCCTTCTCCCACCTACACTCCTCTCAGACCCAGCTGATTCCTCCAGACATCCTGAAACCTGCCACGATGTTTCCAGCCTCTCTTTCCACTGACCTGAAACACCCACTGATGTTCCCAAACCTACACAGTGCCTTCAAATCCCCAGTGATTTTGCTCCACAAAATCCACCCTTCTGTTATAGCAAGGTTTGGTTTTGTCTGTATTTCTGCAAACCAAATGTAAGCTGTTCCTTTCGAGTTTTCAGTGGCACAGCAACCACATGGATGTGTCATAGGGGATGGAGCATCTGTATGTCCATTATAAGACTTCATATAATAAATACCCCAGATACCCTCCCACAAAACATTAGGGTAGGATGTTCTCCACGGCAGTATTTTAGCTGCAGCGCTTATATCAGATGTTTTTCATTTCTTTTTTCAGGCCCAGCTGTGAACTTGGAACTGAATATAATAAAGATAATTTTAATGTGGCTGAAAGAGCCAAATACCGCACATAAATGCACAGTTTTGCATCTGATCATGCTGCAATGCAGAGCCCACATTCACAGCACATACGACACAGAGTCACTCAGTGGGTACACACCAGGTTAGATCTGCAGCTCCCATGCAGAGCCCAACATGTCTGGCCTCAGCTGTAGTGCTCTCAGGATGGGAGCTCACAGCCTGACCCCTTCGAGGCTGTACCTGTCGACACTGCCAAATATAAAACAATATTGAAGAATTAAGCATACGCAAATGCATGATACCAAACATCTCGTAAAAGTGCTGAGCACCTAGAAGTCAGAGTGACCCTCACTCAGTCTGAGAAATGCACTTCCTTACCCTCATGAATCTCATTTTTAACTAAGAGCTACAAGAATTACTAACTAGAAATCCTATGGGATATGCTGGGATGAAAACTCACCTGTTTTTTTTGTGCTTCTTGTGCCACCCACTGGAACAGGCTGAAAACCCAAGTGAAAAGAAAACATTCCAGAAATTTCATATCCGGCATATTTTAGTATGTTTCATGAATTAATATAACAACAGCTTACAATATGCTCCAAAACTTTTAGTCAATTCCCATTAATTCAAAATATCTGAAAAGAAGCACCCAAGTTTGTTAATCTCCTGACCAAATGCCTGCAAGCCGCTAAAACAGTTTGCCTTTCAGGAGAAAGGCAAATGTAGTTCAGTGATGTATTTGTATTGATGAATTCTCCAGATGCTAACGACATTGTACAGGGCACAAAGAATATCTCATCTCGCATCGTCCACCCACCTCCAGTCACCGGCAGGTGAGAAAGCTAAACTGAGGTAGGTGTGGAGAGGCTGTTAAGCTTACATGAGAACGGAGGAGCTCACTAGACTAAGGAACTACAAGAATCTGTCTTTTTTAGTCAGGCAAAATGAAGGCTGAGTGAGAATACTTCTGTCTCCGAATACCTCAAGGACATATATTCCAAGGGAGTACAAGGTGTTCACAGTGTTAAATAAGTGATTATAAAATTAACCAGGAATTCATTTAAGCTGAATACCTAGGAAAGTTTAATAGCATCAAAGCAGTGAGCAAAGCCCTCCAGTAGGATGGATAATGGCAAACGATTTTACTTTTTTCATAAAAAAGAGCTTGAACCATTTCCGAAAGCCATTGTATGGTGGGATTGTTTGTGATAGCAAGGCATCACGCGTAGGGACATGGCCTCGCATTTCTGTATTTTTACTGAGGAGGCGTATCCACCTTCTAGAAAGAGTGCAAACAACAGGAAGAGCTCAGTGTGATAGCATGATTAAGAAAACAACATTTGTGTTATGGCTATTTTCTTTACCCTAAAAATGAATATGGGACAAAATACAACAAAACCTGCACCTGAGACTCTCTTTAGTGCCACCCCCAAAAGGCCGTTTTGAGTAACTAGCCATTTAAAGTACCCACTAGGTTTCCAGCACAATTTTATTTGACCTTTTAATGAAAGAATAACATGTATAAGGCAAATGATTTCAGCTGATCACCTGGGTGACTGCTTAAAGCAGCCCTCTATATAGCCTAACCAGCCCATTGCCTGAAGCGTAATGCTAAGCTTTGTCTTTCATAAATGTATGCCCCAAGTGCATTTTCTGATTTTGAAGCTTGTCTTCTTGCTCAGTCTCACTGCAGGCGTTTTTTAGTGAGCACACAAGGTAAGATGTTTCAAATACCTAAAAAGGACACCAGGCACCCCCAGAGATTAAAAAAAAATTAAGGTTACTGATTACTGAATCTATATATTCCTCTATTTAAGAAAATATAAGGAACTCCATAGAGTTCCTCAGTTTCCAAACATAACATATCAGATATTGCTGGAAACCATAGTTGCCTTCCTATTATGAAAAATGATGAGGACTTTAATAAACTGAAGGGCTTTGTGTGTGTGTATTATGACACATGAACACAATAAGACTTCATAATAAAAAAATACAGCTGAAGAAACCACACCTTCCTTCGTGCCAGAAAACATGTCACTTATTTTGACCAGCTGGGGAACAGGAAGCCCCTACCCAAGGTGCAGAAGACCAAAACGTGGGGCGTCCAGTGCCATCCCAGCCAGAGCTGCCCTCACTCCAGCACAAGGGCCATGATCCAAAGGGCACTGACATCCACCAGAGCCTTTCCCTTCATTTCTGGCCAGCCTGAGACGCATGTGCTACAGAAATGACTGTGAGCTGCAGTGGGAGGCTTGTGAGAGAAGGAGATGAAACTGCCACAGGAGCTAAACCTACCTTTGAAATAACAACGTTCCACACATTGCTTTCCAAATTAAAAATAAGATTATTTTTTCACCTGCATTTTCCCTTGGGGAGTTCTTTGGGTGTATCTGCTTATCCACCATCACTCCAGACAGAGCCAATTGCTGTGGCCAGGAAGTATCTCCACTTCGTAAATGTTTGACAACAACCGTAAACTTTAGTAACAGGCATCATCTAGATTTACTGACGGTAATTAAACATCAGGGCAAGTGCTCCGGTACATTTGTCACGGTCCTCAGACACTCAAAACAAGGGTGATACTGGCTGAACAACACTAAAGCTTTGTCTCCCCTGAGCAGGTGGAGATCATCCCTGCACCAGTGGGAACCAGGAATGTCCTGGAACTGCTCTCAGGGGCAAACTGCAGCACAGCAAGGCAGAAATCTGGGACATTTGCTTCAAAAATGCTCTGACGATCCAAAATTAAATGCTAACATAAGCCCACTTTCTCTCTCCCCGCTGTCTGGTGCTCACCCCCAAAGTAATGGAACTGGCCTTGTTGTATAAATTTATTCATTAGCAGCAGTAAATATCACAGGCTGAACTGGAAGCCTGGTTGCATTCACACCAATCCACCTCCACACGCATGTTTGTCTTCTGAGCTTGAGTTGTTTAAAGTAATGATCCCTACAATGGAAAAATAGGGAAAACCTAGAAGGACCAGAATCTTAAAGTCCTTATTGTGCTATAGGTCTGTCCCTGAGAGTTAATCTTAGCAGGATAAATTTCATTTAACACCTAGCCATGCCACTGCTGCCAAATTAGGTAAGTATGTATATGAATTCAACTAAAGAAAATGTGGGAGCACACTCTACATGTGACTCACCCATCATGCATAATTAGAGGTATTAGGCTAATAAATGTTATTTTGAAATACGTAAAATAACTGTAAAAACATTTTAAAAACCTTCAGCTGAGAATAGTTATAAAAAAATGAAGAAATAGGCGGAGGGGAAAAGACTCCATTGCTCATTTCAAGTTCCTGGGAAAAGAAAAAATCAATTCATTCACCTCAATCTGTTTTCAGCCTATTTGTTTCAGCACACCAGGTCAGCAACCTCTCTCCCTCAGAGGCAAGCCCAGAAGATTCCTCAGGAGCTCTTCCAATAAAAGGCTGTCCCACATGATGGAGAAGCTCCATCAGCTCCCACAGCAATGCTGCAGTCACACAATATTCTCTGTTTTTTTCCTGTGCACAAGATCTTGGGCTGCTGAGACGAGGCACAGGCGCCAGTACCTCAAGAAGAAGAAAAAGCACGTAACACGTTGCCTTAAGCAGCCTAGAACATGGTTGTCTTATTGTTGTTGTCGTTGTTGTTATAGAATTCAGCCCTAGCTGACAATTAAAAGGAATTGCAAAAACAGTTTGCTAATTATTTAAGGAATACAATTACCTTGCTCACTCTGATGCTTAAACTTTCTTGAATAGGATCCAACAGGACCTTAGGAAGTGCTATAGGGACCATCAAGAACAGTATATTTAAAATGAATTTCAGCAGAGCTCAGGGCCAGGAAACTGCAGGTTTATGTTGAGTGACTTGAAAAGACAGAGAGCCTTGCCAGGAGGGAGACCCTGAGTTCACCTACCAACAAATGCACCTGCCAAGAATAATAGAAATAATAATAAAAATAAAAATGCAAAAACATGAAAGTTAGCACTGTGTTGACAGGGCTTCAGTAAAATTTCAAACAGAGGGGCTCTATCACTAAGTCTTCCCACTGAGCAACATTTATAGTTATTACTTTCTTGCTGCTGGCAGCAAGCCTTTATAGACGTTTTGAGAATACATCCAATATAGGAAGTGGCCTGTTGTTTTTTCTTTCTTCCAGCTACATTATTGATATTTCAGGAGAGTAATTGAACTTCTCAGCACCAACTTGTTTTCTCCATGAACTACTATCCCCTGTAGATACGCATGTTTTCAGGGCATATGCTAAAGTAACTGTAAATCCTACGCCTAAATGGCACTTGTACTTTATCAGCCTTTGTAGGAGAAAAAAAATGGTATCCTAGCTGTAAAACATCTGTCAGTGTTTAAACTGTACTGTGTTTCATCTCTTTCTCACATGTACACACACTCTCACACACATTTCATTAAAGTCTTCCTTTAAAAAAGACGTTCAAAAACCACATTATCGTCACCAAATCTTCGTTCCACCCCACGCAGGCTGGCTGTTTTCCTCATTTTGATATCAACACGTTGTACCACAAGCAATGTTAATACTCTAACACCTATTCATAATAAAGAAACTAAATTAAATAATGGACAAAAAAAAAAGCCCACCCTGGTGGAAAGCACACAGTCATGATGACCACAAAGAAAAGTGGCTCCACTCTCAGCACACAGCACCCAGCAAGTCTCTCCTGCTGTTTCAGACTCCAGTGGGTGCCGGTCAGGGTCAGTGGGCTCTCTGCTAGGACGGGGTCAGTAGCTAATGCCCCCTCCCTGTCTTGGTTTCTGCAGGCGCTCTGGCTGGCACCACAGCATCTCGAGCATGTACCCAGACAGGACACTCAGGAACAACAGTCCCATCAAGTAAGTATTGATACATTCACAGTCAGCTTTCTGCCCCAACCACTATATATTTAAAGCGGAAAAGTCAAAGGTGTAGTTTCCCTACGGATAGTTAGAGAACAGGAACTCTTCCCTTGGAAGCACTCATGGAAAATTAAGAGGGGATTTCCACTGGAAATAAAAAGTTTGAAACTTTTGTTAGGAAAGTTATGTGCCATGGCTGAGGTACAGCAGGATGCAGTATCCCTACATGGTGCCTTGATTTCAATCCTCTCTACGGACTCAAAGGCCCCGGCCACAGACATGGTGACAGGGAACCCTGCCTTGTAGCAGACTAGTAGATGGCTGGGTTACTGCCAGGAGGCACATTACAGGATATCCACACCCAGAGCCTTCAGCCTCCACCTCTCCAGAGTCCTGGTAGCAGATAGGCTGTCAACAAAATGGAGCAAACACCAAGCAGAGTGCTTGGCATCTGTTAGGCTATGGCAGACTCTGTAATCTCATATTTATGCACTCCACATTATCTTTGGTCCTGGTTTTCTAGAGCTTTCAGCAAAAGACAAGTGAAATTAATGCACATTTAAGATTGCTGCCTGCATTTTTTGCTAAGGTCATTCCATTTAAGCTGTTGTGAAAGAGTTATGGTTTCCTGAAGTCAGTGACAAGAAATTTTCAGAGCTTATGATTGTTTTCCCAAGCTTTAAAGCTAGTGTTGTGGTTTAACCCAGTAGGCAGCTAAGCACCACCCAGCAGCTCACTCACACTCCCCTGGTGGGATGGGGGAGAGAATCAGAAGAGTAAAAGTGAGAAAACTGGTGGGTTGAGATAAAGACAGTTTAATAGGTAAAGCAAAAGCTGCACACGCAAGCCAAACAAAACAAGGAATTCCTTCCCTGCTTCCCATGGGCAGGCAGGTGCTCAGCCATCCCCAGGAAAGCAGGGCTCCATCACGCGTAACGGGTACTTGGGAAGACAAACGCCATCACTCTGAACATCCCCCCCTTCCTTCTTCTTCCCCCAGCTTTATATGCTGAGCATGATGTCATACGGTGTGGGATATCCCTTTGGTCAGTTGGGGTCAGCTGTCCTGGCTGTGTCCCCCCCCAACCTCTTGTGCACCCCCGTCCTGCTTGCTGGTGGGGTGGGGTGAGGAGCAGACAAGGCCTTGACTCTGTGTAAGCCCTGCTCAGCAGTAACTAAAACATCCCTGTGTTATCAGCCCTGTTTCCAGAACAAATCCAAAACATAGCGCCATACTAGCTACTATGAAGAAAATGAACTCTACCCCAGCCGAAACCAGCACAGCTAGAAACTATGGCAGGACAGTGGGGGTTTCTATGTGTGGTGAAAAGCCTGGTGCCATCAAACAGGAGTGGTGAAGAGGGCACTTCCATACAGTGGGACTAAAACACAATCCCAGCTGGGGGCAGCATGGCAAGGATGCTTCTGAGTAGCGAGTGTTTGAGCTGGCCTTAGCTAAAAAGAGCCTGAGTGGTTTGTGAACTAGATGGGGACAGGTTCAGTGAGCAGACTGTAGCACTGAAAAATGGAGGTAACTGCTGAAGGAGACTTGCTGCTTTCTTAAGGAGTGGAGGGATGGTGCTCTCTTAGGGAGAAGAAGAAAGTTGGAGCCAAGTGGGGAAGATGAATCCCTGGGAGAAAGTGTGCAAGAAAAAGGAGATGGTGGGAAAGATCTAACAGAAAGAAGGAGCTAACAAAGCAGTAAGTCAGAAAAAAAATCTAAAATAAAGAGATAGCAGAAACATTTTAATAACAAACATAAGAACATTCTGAACTACCCCATGGGCTTAATGTGAGCAGATAACAAGGCTAAATACTTTTAACAAATTATTCATTCTGAACTACACATTCATCTGCTGTACAAATCTACTGTGATCAGTAATCTCTTTCCTCGAAGTAAATTAGCACCTTGCTAAGTGGGTTTCCTCTGCAGTGAAGACCTGACCTCGCACGTGCTGAGGATTGTGGCAGTAAGAGAAAAGCTCAGTTAAGTGTTGCAATTTACTCAACCAGTCTCTTAAGCACCTGCCAGGAAGCATAAATATAGAAAACACAAGCAGATTTTCTTGGGGTGAAAAACAAACAAACAAACAAACAAATTTTTCAAAGAGAAAACACAAGATAAGTTGGGAGTATGAAGTCCCATTTCCACCCTAGACACCAAAAGCAAAGGACGTGAAGCCGGCCTGAATCCCCCTAAATCATAGATTCATAGAACAGTTTGAGTTGGAAGGGACCTTTAGAGACCATCTAATGTAACCCCCCTACAGTGAGCAGGGACATCTTCAACTCAATCAGGTTGCTCAGAGCCCCATCCAACATGACCTTGAATGTTTCCAGGGATGGGGCATCTGACACCTCTCTGAGCAACATGTTCCGGTGTTTCACCACCCTCAGCATAAAAAATTTCTTCCATATATCTATTCTGAATCTACCTTCTTTTAGTTTAAAACCATTACCCCTTGTCCTATTACAACTGGTCCTACTAAAAAGTCTGTCCCCATTTTTCTTATAAGCCCCCTTCAAGTGTTGAAAGTATTATCATGCAGTCCTCAGCCTAGAGCATGCCCAGAGCATGAGGGGAGCCCTTTCACCCTGCACCCCTTTCTTATGCACTCTTCCCATCTTCATGAGGTCCTACTCAGATGGTTGGCATGCTGGAAACACACCAGGACATGTCAGCCAGGGGAGCAGGCTTCACCAAGGGGTGACTCGAGCATGCTCTAAACTAAGTATGTTATCAGCCCCTCCCTTCCACAGAAGCAGTGAGAAAACCCGAGAGTTTGTTTTTGTTTGCTTTTGAAAGATTTGATCCAGCTAAACGTCACCCAAACCCAGGATGGCCTCTGCTCCTCCTGCACATGAGCCTGGAGTCTGGGTGCACTTGGATTTTTAATTCTTCCTGGCTAAACACACTCAGGCCAGCACACCCAAGAGACCAAAGCAGCAGACAGGAATTCATGATCAGGTGAGAAAAGCATATGCCAGCCAAAATGTCTGCTGCTGCCCGCATATGTCACCACAGTCCATTGTATCCATGTACCTCACCCATTTTTGCAGGCTGTAATAGCCACCAGCAGCAGAATTGAACCCTGCATGCTGCACAGAGCTTCAGAAATCATCAAATGTGAGCAAAACCCAAAAATACCAAGTAGAAACTCTTGCTCAAGGCCAAGTGCAGACTTCCATAAGTCATAATATTGTTGAGTCATCAATCCCTGCTCTCTTGCATAGTCCAAAGCAAGAAGGTTGTTTGTAACATGATTGTGGCAGCCAAAAGTCGTATCTCCTTTGGCTGGCCAAATGGACACCATACTCATTAAGGAAATGAGTACTTAAATTACATTGTGATGGCAGTCTTGGGTGTCAACATTTCCCAGGATCTGAAGCAGAACCCACGAGCTTCCTTGTTCCTCTATAATGTTTTCAGATTAAATTTTAGAGGAAAGTCACTTTCCCTTTAAGATGATCTGAAAGTTATTAAGGCCCCTTCTGACTTCTTTTCTGTATTAAAAGGAAAAAAGCATTGCTGTTTCATTAGGTTAAGCAAGATGTAAAGGAGAGCAGAGTCAACCCCTTGGCTTTGTGAGTGTCAGACAACTTCACGCTCAAGAGGCATGAAATTAATGATTAATTAGTTCATTCACTCACTCCTTATGCAGGAAAGCAGGTACCTATGTCCCTGTAGTGCACAGCATAACGAAACAGCTCCTGTTCTAACTCAGTGTCAGAACACAGTCCCAAGGACCACCCAAGGACTCATTGGCTCTGGACCTTCTGCAAGGACTCTTAAACTAAGCTGCTGTAACAGTACTTACAGAGCTGCCAATACAAACACCATCAAAATATATGAGAGCTCCTACTCTATGTTGGCATTAGCCAAGACTAGCAAAAGAGAAAAAGCTGAAGAAAAACCCTTACACATAGAAAGCATGGTTGTAGCACCATCAAGCATGCAAAGAAAATGCTGCTGTTTGAGTGTGTTGCTATAAATCTGCCAAGGCTTCTGGGGAATACCAGTGCCCATTTTCACACCCTGGCTTATTGGGGCAGCTGAGAACTATAATGCTTGTTTGGGAGATAATTGCAACTGCCTCCAAAGTGGTTTTTAGAGGCTGAGAAGTGTCAGCTCACAAATTTTCAGGTGCTGATTTAGGGAGCAATGTCTTCTGGGAAAACAGTTTTATTCTTCTCCATGAAAGAAGGGAACAAGGTGCTGGAGCAGTGATTCTAAATACTTTTCTAAAATCCTCTTGCTCCTTCCCACCCAGCCTTTCTTCTTTTGATTCTTTCTATAAGTATATAGCAATTGATTGGAAAAAACTCTGTATGTGAAACTAGACCTTTCAGGTACAGCATAATTTAGCTACTTACAACTGATGTTACTTGGATATTTTTTCCTAAATTTCACCTCCAAGAAAGCAGGGATGTGTTAGTTGGCTTTCCCTTTGGGTAAAGATGTGCTGCGTGTAGTCACAGACTTCAGCGAAACTTTTCATGTGGTGCTTTAAGTTGAGTGGCTTAAAATGTATTTAGAACAAGCCCTTTAATAAATAAAAAAAAGAATTCCCACTATGTATTGATGCCAGTGCCAGAACTCTGCTATCCAGCAACTTGCATAAAGTCATGAGTTGCAGGCCCTGGATGCAAGCTGCTATTTATTTTTACTGCCCATTTCCAACCCCACTCCAACCGCACCTCTAGGCTCTCTCTTTCGCTGAACCCTAACCTGAACCTGAATCCTGCTTTCCAGCTCAGGCTGTTTGTGGCCTGCAACCCACAAGGGTCTAGCTGACATTCAACAATTTCCCCATCTGGTACTGAATTTATGTCTAGTAATTTGGCAATAAATATTCATCATCTCTCAGTTTTGTCTTCCCTTCCAGGGGGTCATGTTTATTCAACTTCTGAGCTGAGAAAAATTTTTACTACCATATCATTAATTATGAACAAAGCTCTGGCTTAACTTGAGCAATGAATAAAACTGAGGCTTGACCATCTGTGAAATTCTGTTAATGGGCATCACGTCAACCAAGGATCCTTTAGACCAGCTATTCCAGGAGACTCTGTTTGCGGCTGCAATTCCTAACGCATTTTAAAATACACAGCAACATATTAACCACAGGCCAGAACCTCTAGTGGAGGTGCATCAGTTTATATTTGCATAACCTGCTCTAATTTTTCCAAGGAGAAGTTGCAGAGAAACTTCAGAAACTCAAAGGCCATATAATAATTAAGATGTGGCAGTATTCACAGATCTCTGAAGGGGAATAAGAACTAATGAAGTGAGTCTACAAAAGGCACTATTTAGCCTTGAAAAGCTGTCATTTTTTCTAAGGTTAGAAAGTGACTGGTACCTATGTTGTGGTAGAAGAACCAAAGGAGAATCAAAATACACATTAGTCAACTTAATGCAGGTAAAAATCAGCTGCATTGGAAAGATACAAACTTCCAATTTTGAGGGGGAGAGGGAGTGACTTGGCGATCACAAACTTCAGAAGTATGTTAGGAAAATGATTGAAACTGGCATCATTTCCCCCTGAAATTTCAGGCCTTTTTTTTTACTAATTTTCACAGCAAAATCCCTGCAATTTTATAGGCAGACATTTTGTATTAATTATGTATGATGTTATACAGACCTTCAAGGGCACAGTGTTTGCTAAAGTTAAAAAAAATAATAATTTCCTGGTATCCTTGCTAGAGTAATGCTTGCACGGGGGATGAAATCTCCCAGATGAGACACTCAGCCATGGTAGGGTGGTGACAGGAGTCTCTGTTGCAAGGACCTCTGCTGCAGCATCTTCAGCTGGATCAGAAGAGACTCCCCAAACCACTTCATTCCTACCAATATATCCTAAATATAGACCATCTCTTAAATATTTTAACTAATTCAACTGTCCTATCTGACCATTCTGCAGAAACCATTTCCATTGATTATTTACAAAAGACCACCTAGATGAGTCTTTTGGGACACACCACCCAGGGTCTTAACCAACACAGTTAAGCATAAAAATTGGACTCCATACATTGGACCTACCTCAGGGAATTTCAAGAATTGCCTAAAATTCTCACCCAGTCAGGCTCCTGTAACAGTCAAATATTCAGTTGTGAAGGTTTGCTGGTTTCAGGCTGGCCCACTGCCTCAAGCCAATCTGTATCTCACCTACGCAGAAACTAGCTGGGGTGTTCCCCAGCCATGAGAGGAATTAATGAATGAAGTGCACTGGGTGTGCATACAGGCACAGCCCTGACGTCCAGCTGCACCACAATTGTAGCTATGGAGCAAAACTGATTTTCATATTTATGATTCACTCTTTATTTAAGTCCCATAGGTCTTGCCACAATAAGCGCTCTGTTAATACCAGTAGCCTTTTCCACAACTCTCCAGGTGAGGTTTCCTTTCGATAACCTAAAGGTGAAAGAATCCTCTTGAATTCAAGTGATCTGCTGAATGTACATGTCTTCATTTGTTAGTTTTCCATTTTCTGGTATTGGATAAGTAGTCCAGTGTCCCAGCTTGCTCTTTTCCTTACTTAGCAGAATTCACTTTTTTTTTTTTATTATCTCATAATACAGCTATTTTATGTCTTCTATTTTATGGGGCGTTACATGTCCTTACAACTCTTAATTTGCTTTCTTTGCATCTCTGCAAAGGGAAAGAACAAGAATAGAAAGAGTTTGGAAATCATAATCTGAAAGTAACAGCAAAAAAAGTGGGTATCTTTTCTGAATGAGGTTATGAAACCACTGCAGCTGTTAAGAGCAAATTAAATTAGCACTGACATTATGTGATTCCATCTCTAAGGTGGGGGAGATTAACTGAGCTCTTGAAATATCCTTCAGTCCTGCAGTTTTTTTATTTGAACAATCTAATTTAATTTATCATCAAAATCTTCACTGTAACAATGACAGAAAACAGCACAACCAACAACCCCCTTTCGGAAACCCCCTTTCTGAGAGACACACGTGACTTTTTAGCATGACACTAATTGATACACTTTTTTGGTAGACTAGAGTGCCTAACACTCAAAATCAAACTCACTGTACACCAGGGGGATGTAGGCTCCCAACTCATTTCAGGGAAATTCCCAAAAGCCAGAACAGGATGGCTTTTAAGCTGAAATGATGGTCATAAGGACTGGTGCTTTTAAATGCTTTGGATGCTTTTGAAAATCCTTGCCTTAATTTTCATTCCTGCAGTGTCGCAGTGACATCCAGTGGTCAGTAAGATTACTCTTAAATTGGGCTTCGACCCTACCAAAATTCAAGGGCATCCTTCCGTGTGTACACTATAAGCCGATGCACGTGCTTCATGTCTGTTAGTTTTCACAGAACTGGTGCTTGATTAAGCATTGACTCAGCACTTGAAAAAGTCACAAGGACTGTCAGAGGTAAAAGGAAGGTTCCCCATATTTCAGTATTATGGATCACCCTCCTTCCCTAGCTCCCTCTTTCCAGGATTCCTGTTCAGACTGCAAACTATTTGAGGCTGCTCCTAAATTTTCATTCTCCCTAAATGTTAATAAAAAGAGCAATTTATCTAATGTTTGTACTGTAGTAGCAGCCTGGAGGTCTACCTAAGTAGATCTAGACTAAGCTAAGGACTCAGACCTTTAGGTTCTGCACCAAACATGCCTAACAAAACCATGTAAACCAAGTAAGCAATATCGGGTCAGCTGCAAGACTACTAGCCCAGGAGTTGTTGTAATAGCCACACACAAACTATGAGGCTAAGGGCAGAAATTGGTAAAGTAACTTTGTCCAGAAAGAGAGGAACAAAAGCTCTAAGGAGAGGTGCTGTGGCAAGGTAATCAGTAACCAGTCACTGGAAGAAAGGGCAGAGAGCAGATCAAAAGACTTTGGTATTGGTAGCCAAAATATCTTGAAAATGCCAAGGGTCACTCTGATTGGCAAGACTGAAAAGTAAGAAGCTTTTGGTCAGAGATAGGGTCTCCAGAATCTGGGGAGGTGGTAAGAAGAGGCAGCAGGAGGGTCAGGAGCACCAAGCAGAGGGAAAGGCTGAGGGAGAGGACTTGAGTAAGGAGTAGCTGACTCCACGTTTGAGGGGAAAAGAGCCAGGCTGGGGCAGTGCTGCTAGGGAGGGAAAGGGAAGGATCGGAAGGAAGGGGTGGGAGAGAAAGAGAGATGAGAATAACAAAAAGCCCAAACTCACACAGGGCAGAATCCCCCAAAGATATTCTCTTAAAGCTATCATGCAGGGGGAGGGGAAGACCTTAGTTTACACCTCCCTCTGAGGCTTTAGCAAAGTGTCTTCAGAGCAGGCAAACAGGGAAAAGTAGCCTGTAGATGGGAATGGGCTCCAAATATCAAAGACACAATAAAATAGATAAATCCCTGCAGTGCTGTGTCAGCAATCACAACAAAGAAAATGTCCTAAGGGATGAGTGAAGGGAGCATTTGAACTCCAGCTGGCAAAGCAGAGCCATGCAGCCCTCCTCCTTCTCCCAGGCTGACAGCAGAAGCCAGAGGCGCTCCATAGCACACAAAGAGGGGAAGCTGCCAGCACAATGTGAGAGAGATTGAAGCTACCAGGTATGCTGACACTGCCAGAGAGAAGCTTTATTTTTCAAGATAATCATAATAGCACAACTTGTCCTATACTCCATGCCTATGCTACTGTGGGAATATCTGCTGTTATTTATTTTTTAATTATTTATTCTGGAACCTTGTTTGTTGACAAAGCTGGGCCAGGTGACTTGGTTCAGAAGAAGATACTCCACCCATACATGAGGGACAGAAGGAGAGATGAGCAAAAGCTTAGGAAGAACTTCAAGGAGACTTAGCAGGGATGGGGAAAGTAAAGTGTGCCAGAGGGAGGGACAGGTTGGAGACATGATTTCTGCTGTTGAAGGAAGAACACAGTTGTGATGGTAGATGTGGAATTTGGATTTACAGGAGAAGAGTGAAAAAAGAAAGGAGAATGAGCACCTTCAACAGCCTGAAAATATCAAGGTAGGGAAAATGGATCCATCCAAATGGAGGGAGAAGGAAAGAAAGGAGGAAAACCAATGCAGAAGCAGGAAGTGCAAAGAAGAAAGAGTATAAAATTGGGGGGGGTAGGGGGAAGAACTTCTATAAAATATAGATGACTTCAAAACATGAATAGAGTAAAAAACATGGAAACATACATGAAAATAATATATCTAGGTTCATATGGATATTATAGAGTATATGATATTAAAAATTGGAAAATTGAGTAAGGAATCCTAGTTAGAATCACAGAATTGCAGAACAGTTGAGGTTGGAAGGGACCTCTGGAGGTCATCTGGTCCAACCCCCCTGCTCAAGCGGGGTCACTTTCCCAAGGAGGGAGACTCCACAACTTCCCTGGGCAACCTGTGCCAGTGCTTGGTCACCTTCACAGTAAAGAAAGTGTTTCCTGATGTTCAGGTGGAGCCTTCTGTGTTTCAGTTTGTGCCCATTGCCTCTAGTCCTGCCAGTGGGCACCACTGGAAAGAGCCTGGCTCTGTCCTCTTTGCACTCTCCCTTCAGGTATTTATCTATGTTGATGAGATCCCCCCTGAGCCTTCTCTTCTGCAGACTGAACAGTCCCAGGTCTCTCAGCCTTTCCTCATAGGAGAGGTGCTCCAGCTCCTTAATCATCTTCATGGCACTTCATTAGACTCCTTCCAGCATATCCATGTCTCTCTCTACTGAGGAGCCCAGAACTGGACACAGTATTGCAGGTGTGGTCTCACCAGTGCTGATAGAAGGGAAGGATCACCTACCTCAACCAGCTGGCAGTACTTTGCCTAATACAGCCAAGGATACCTTTAACCTTCCTTGCAGCAAGGGCACTTTGGTGGCTCATGTTCAACTTGGTGTCCACCAGGACCCTCCATGTTCTGTTCTGTTGATCTGCTTTCCAGCTCAGCAGCCCTCAGCACATAGTGGTGCCCAGGGTTTTTCTTCCCCAGGTGCAAGACTTTGTACTTCTCCTTGTGGAACTTCATGAGATTCCTGTCAGGCCATTTCTCCAGCCTGTTGAGGTCCCTCTGGATAGCAGCACTTATCAGCCACTCCCCCCAGTTTTGTGTCATCTTCAAACTTGCTGAAGGCATTATCAAAGATGTTAAATAGGATTGGACCCAGCATCAACCGCTGGCATACACTGCTGGTTATTGGCCTCCAGCTTCATGCCACTGATCATCACCCTCTAGGCCCATCCATTCAGCCAGCTTATAATCCACTTCACTGCTTGCTCATCCAGCCCATACTTCATCAGCTTCTCTATGAGGGTCTTATGGGAGACTTACTGAAGTCAAAGTAGACAATACCCGCTGCTTTCCCCTGATCTACCAAACCAGACATTTAATCATAGAAGTTTACCAAGTCAAGCATAAGTTATGACTGTATTCCCAGAACTGTTACAGCCATGCTCAGTGCCTAGTTTACACACTGATAATATGAGCCTATTAATAATTATTCTCCTCACAAGGGTCCTATGTTAATTAATATTTGAAGATACGCCTTGAGACTTCAGAGTAAATGCTGTTACTCCAGGTATGTTAAAAAAAATTGATTCTCTTTTCAATTGTTCTTTATATCACTTGGTTTTATACATCTTTAAAGTATTGAATCCCTAGAATAGCTATAAAGCAAGATACATACATATAATAAAATGAGGATGTAAAACATACATACTTCTCAGACTTCTCTTAAATAAATGCACTTTTACTAAATAAACTGTGAAACTCAAGGTTTTATCACCACATCTTTCATTTTAGAATGTGATAATATTATCTATCCTTTCTCAAATGAATCTTAACTTTCTATAAGAACATTCAAAGGTGTCAGTACTGCCAGTATAATTATCAAACATGTATCAACTCAAAGCAGAACAACACTAATCTCTCAGCAAAGAGGTAGTCGTAGCACATTTCAAGGTTTGGCAATGATTCCCAAGTTGCTTGATGATGCAACATCACTGAGGAAATAATTATTTTCCACTGTAATCACAAGTAGCTTTGCAAGAGATTAATAACAAACCCAACATGCCTTTCCCTCCTCTTCTTTCTTGGTCTAAGACAGTCAGATTGGAGTATCAGGGAGAAGTAAAGATTTCAGAGGAGAAAGGCTCAGTAATGGGTCATGTACTGATTTGCTTTATAGATTCCTACAGATTTCATCAAGAGACCTTCTCATGCATTTTCAAGGCTGCACAAGAGATTAGTGTCAGAGCCGGGACTAAGACCACTGACAGCCCTGGTGTTGAAGCTCCTGCACTGAACTAATAGATGAAAACTCCTTTGGGGAAGTGTAGACAGTTTGGGTAACAGAATGAGCTTGTAGTACAGTTCCTGGAAGGAATATTTCTTTGAGTAACTTTATTGTCAGCTTCTTGTACTTAAAAGAAGCATTGCTTTTTTCTTCATTCAGTAATTAATGTTAACAACTTCTTCCTCCTGACAGTTTCATTCACTGGCATGAAGAAACGTAAAGTCATTATGGGGGAACATATGTGTTCACTATAGGAGGTGTTCCCCTCTAGCACTGGCTCCTCCGCTGTGCCTTGATAAAGCATTTCCTTGAGAAATCACTAATTCTTATCACTCTGGATGCCAATGAAAGGGGGTTATATCTGTTGGGCCGAAGAAACATGGAGGTTAAACTATAATGTTATTCTTTTAAAAAACAGACACACTAGATATCTGCAACAGTATATTTGTTTGATGAAACACATGAATAATTGCTATTGGTTTAAAGATCTCATTGCAGCCTTTAAAATTGCAAAGAAGGAGGAGGTATTTTCTTAGAAGGGGAAGGGGAGCATTGATTGGGTACAGAGCATTGCCCAAAAGAAGGAATAGTCAGGCTAAATGACTTGCTGCCATCTATTGACCACATACCTTACAGTGTCCAAGATTTTCAATAAGATGATGAAAAAGCAGTAAAATCTTGCAGCACATCAATACAGGGAAACCTACCTTTGTGTGACAAAGTCAAAATAATTTGTATACGCTCTATTCCTGTCTTAGCATATTCCTGAATTTTCACTAAAAGCTGGTGCCAGCTGTTTGCACATTGCTTACTCAATGTTTTAGATCTAAAGCAGCAGCCTCTCCCTCCATATCAGAGTATGTAAGAGGTGAAGCAGTCTACTTTCAAGGACATCACACTGATGCTAGCTGAGCTTGACAAATTACTTTGTATAGATTTGTTGCTCACACCAAATTGTCCCCTTCTCTAAAACAGAATGAAGCAAACTAGCATTGTAGCTTCCTACCCAGAATTATTGCCATGTCTCCAAATGAACCCTTTTTTTTATGTGTTTGTTTGCCAAGGCTTTAAAATAACAAATCACTTCTTCATAACAAAATTGTCTCCTTGGAATAATAGGCTTAGGCATGATTTCTGATAGAGCAATAGCTCCTCTACATGATAACAACTGCTTGCAGCAAGAAACAGAAGCCCATTCTTTCTGGAGGATTCCATTAGACAGACAGGCACTGCTATAAGAAATTAATTCATTTTTTTGTGCCGTCCAGGTACACCATTTAAACAAAGGTTTGTTGCCTTTACAAGGTAATTGTACTAAAAGTAACAAATTAAAATATAAGTAATTCCTTTAAGATTCAAGCAAACAGATTTCTCAGCATACAATTATGCATCAGCCAAGCTGTGTTTTATAAAGAGCAAGTTAAGGCCACCAGCAAGCTAAGGCATTCATTTGTTTCCCACAAACATTTCTTCAGACAACTGTCATCTCCAGCAAGGGTGCTCACCAGCTCTCCTGATTCATCCTACCTCAGGCCTGCATCTACAGATGACCAGTGGCGCAACAGGTCGAGCAGCACTGATTGGATATCAACAGCCAAAAGCCTAAGTAGTTACGACTGTTTTCTGTACACTGTAATACCAGAGATATAGCTTCCTGGACCGTGTCTTGTTCTCAGCGGTGCTCAGAGTAACACCACGGCCTTTATCAAAACACAAGCATGTGTTCAAAAGCAGAATTTGTCCATTTAAGCAAAGCTTATGAATCTGTGCACTACTGAAGTCAGCAGAGGTGAAAGGCATGAAAAGCAGTATAACACAGCAGAAAATCAGGCTCAGAACTCACCGATCCAGGCACATATTTCACCAATAGTAGTGATACAAAGTGGCAAATACACTGAATTTTCTACAGTGGAAAGACTGCAGTGGAAAATTATAGTGGTGCAGAGTATAAAGTATAATTCAACCTCTGAAAATCAAGTATTTCCGTTGACCATGATGGATGCACAAGGCTGGGTCAATTGTTTCAGAAACAAGGAAAATTGAGGCTTTATTACTACATGTTCCTAAAGTTTAGCAAGTGTCATTATCCCCTGCCCTTCATGTGTGAACACATGTACGAAGCATGTATGAAGCAGTATGAATGCTTGAAACACAGGTGACTTCAGGATTTGGCATTAGGTGTTAGGGAGCCTAAGCACTAAGTCCATAAATCACTCTCTCAGCTGCATTTACAACGCAGTTAAAACAGAAACCTTCTCTCTCCCCTGTAATCTTTAAGTTTATGCAGAACACCTTAGGGCACATGGAGTGACTGAAATAATTGTCTTGTTTTCCATCCTTCATCCTGTTCCATAAACCAGTCGCTCCATACATTAGTGCCTCACAACATCTTTGAGTAGAACTGGCCTTTCCCCCTAGTTAGCTGCAAACATTGCCTTCCCTGGCGAAAGAAAATAGAAATCTCCCTCTTTGGAGATGCAAGATAAAGTCCAAATTTCCAATTTTATAGCACTCTACCAATTCCCCTGATTTTAGCAGGCAATGAAATAAGAAACTGAAAGCAGTTTTCATCCTCCCAAAACAGATGGTCAAAGATGAGCCTTCAGAGATGGAGAGACACTGTGGTAGCTAAATATGAGCCTGTTTAAAAGCCTCCAAGGGTCCCAGCCAGCAGCAACTTTGAAAAACAGCCATGTGCCACTAAAACAGGCCTGGCAGCACATACTCACTGCTTCCTAAAGCCAAGATTATGGGCTGCTTCTTGGGAGGCACACTTGGAAAAGACCCTTTCTCAGCTGTCTGCCGGTCCTAGAGGACACATACTTTTTCTCTCCGCCACCTGAGTAGCCTCAAAGGAGCAAAAGTATTGGCTTCAGTCCTTCACATTTCTTTGGAGGCAAAATGATTCCTAGCCAATAAGCTGGACTAGATTTGATCAGCCCATATGTATGAGGCACCTGTCAGAGACAGCAACACAACTAATAATATTACCTGCTTTGGTATGTCAGCAGCTTCACCTAGAGAGCAAGAAATCCCTCAGTGCTTATGCTACTCACCTTTGAGGTGATATTTTTTTCTTAACCGGGAAGGCATAAATGCACCCCAGTGTTTTCAGAAGCTTCATCAGCTTGGTCTCAGCTAGCACAATAACGCGATCATTGTGTGACTCATGAAAAGTGCTATTTCCTTTCATTTGCTGCCTTCAGAAGCCACCGGCAGTACCGAGGTTTCACTGCCGCAACAGAAAGTGAATCCTGAATTGCCACAATACCTGAGAGCAGTAGGAAGTACCCCCTTGTATGTTGCCTTTATAGGAAACCAGCCTGTGCTATATAACTGAGCAAAGGGATACAATATAGAATATACAGCAAACCCGTTCAGTTCACGCTTTAGAAAAAGCTTAGTTTCTAAGTGACTGGGCTGAAAAACATCACCGCTCACACTTGACTACCCTATACGTTTGCTTTCCTCAGATAATGCTAAGCAGCACAGCTGTCAAAATGGTTATAATTTAAAGTGAGCATTCGGAATGTAATGTTCTATATTGGTACCATTGCTGAGGCTAAACTTTAGGTGATAATTATAATGTTGATCATCTGAAATGAAACTGTATCATAAAAACAACTCAAAAAACCAAACAATTAATGCGTAAAAACAAAATCCTTTATAAAACTGTCATAAAGAAAACACAGATATAAACATGAAATCTTTACTTAGAACCAAGAAATTAGCTTCCTAATGTTTCAAAAAAAACCCTCAGAAATTAATTGCTATTTAGGATAATATTTTTAAATATTTTTTGAATTAATTTAATAAAACTCTGAAATTCTGCATCACAGGATAAAAGGGGGAAAATAAACATATTCCCCTTCTGAATCTTTTTTTCAATGAGAGGTGAAAATTAGATTCATAATATTCAATATTTGGCAGTCCTTCACCTTCAAAATGTAAAATACTGGCTACGTCAGAAACTTGTTCTGGAAACATTAGTCCCCATGGCTTATATACTGTTCAATTTCTCTTACCCTGGATTATCAGGGGATGGAAGAGGCCATACCTCATTTTAAAATGTAGTCAGGACATACCCAGCAAACACAGCCAGACATGATAAGTGAGCACTAGGACAGTTCATGGGCCCCCAGCTAGATGCCAGTAGACTGTATGAGCCTCCAATGCATGGGTAAACCTCGGGAATTCGATGGCTCATATAGTGGAGGTCCTACTTGATATGAACAACAGCCAAAGAATCTGACCCTTAATGAATATTGTTATCATCCAGCAGTTAATTTATCCATTAAATCTCATTTTACCAGCCACAGAGCTAGATGAAAACTGCAAAGTAAAAATTGCCTATTAAATTAAAGGAATCACAGCAACATTCACTCACTAATGTATTTGAAGAATGATATTTATCCAGGTGCAACAGACACCCACAAGTTAGTTCCAAAGGGCAACGTTGTTTAAAAGTATCTAAGTGAATTAAAAGCATTCACTTCTGAAAACTTTGAAAATGCTTAAAAAAAATCAAGATACAGCCTCGATGTCCATGTGTTCTGTTGACCACAGTGGTATGGATATCAGCTCACCTTGACTCAGTGATAACAAGGATTACTGAACCACACTGGATTTGCAGATATAGGTTAGGAGTTAAATGTTAGCTCTTGAACAGGTTAAATGTTGGCTCTTTAACAAAATGGGCTTCATGAGCAGTTCCAGTGCAGCTCCCATGCCAGAGTCCTGCCACAAGGTTGTGCTGGTGCCAAGCCTCCTGGCAGTCCCAAGCCAACCCACCGTATGGGGCAAGCAGAGAGGGGCATACCCACCTCTTCCATCTCTTAGCCACTTCTGGAGACCCTTCAACTGAAAATAAGCCTTGTGCATCCTGTGAAGCTCTTGGCCAAATTAAGATTTTCGTAGGCATTTCACGGACACAAGGAGTGCAGCCGTGTCTTAGGTGAGTGGGTATCAATCCCATGTATAAAAAAGACCATCATATTAACAATGAAAGCCAAACACAGAGCCAATTGCCCTCTATACGAAATCCAAATCTAGGTATGCGATACATGCATCAGTTAAGGAAGCAAACTGGCCTTTCTGGGAGCTGGGCTGCATGACTCTCATCCCCTGAACCCCCAGGCATGCTTTCTCAAGCTACAGCTTGTCTTGTCACTCATCACTGGCATTAATGTATAGCAAATCTCTCCCCCTGCTTCAGGCGAACTGAAGAGCTGAACCTCTAATCCAAGGCTGAATTCTCTCCACTATCTATGAAGCTGGAGAGACTGGCAGATACAGTTGCTCCAGTTCAACTTTCCAGGCTTTTACATGTGAGACTTCCTTTACTGATACTGCTGGAAAGACATCCAGCTCCAGAAAGCTGTAAGTATCTATGTACAGGCTCCATTGCACCAAGCCAAGCTTGTGCTCCAGTTTTTGCCAAGAGGTCAAAAGAGCTTCCAGACAGGCAATGGGAGAAGGGGGCATAATCCAGGCAAGAGGAGTTACTAACTACTGGAATCCCGTGTTTACCTTCTACTTCAAAAATACCACAAATAGAGTTGTAACAAAAGCTTTTTGTTGGGCAACAGTGACTTCTTAGAGTGGAGCCTCAAAGTGTTTATAATTTTATTCCAGTATCTAGTGTTCCTTTGGATTTATCTTGTTCGTAAATTCCTAATCTAAAGAAGAGAAATGTAGAAGTCCTCTTCTCATCTTGACCAGTGGGTGATTCTTACTAAAGAAACAGCTCACTGTGCTGGTTAGTCATTTTGAAAGCTTTCAAGTGATTTAATGTGGCATTGAGTTTGACTCACTTTATTATTTCTGATGGAAGACCTTATTTATTTCAGAGCTAATGGGTGAGAGTTAACTCACATTTCTCCATCTCCACTGACAAGAAAATAACTTACAATTGGTTTATGTAAGAAATACATTGAAAACAAAAAAATGGAATGAAGCACCAAAGTGTAAATCATGAACAGGATTTATGGCACAGAAAAGTGATGTTCTTGCAAAAGAAAAAGAAACCACTTGCCTCCAGTAGCTAATATAGCGTAAGTGCTATTCAGAGAGCAGTTACTGCCTTTCTACCAGTACTAGAGCACCTCCATGCACAGTCTGAGCCTATATTCTACTCTAAGTGCCTCAGTGATTAAAACCCCATTGTCCATAGAGTTGAACAGCAGGAGATGGTGGTTCTGAACCCGTAGACAGGTTATCTGTTTGACAACAGCTTACAATGCGTAGCAGACACAAATTATTACTCCTTTGGTACTTACTGTCATAAGAGTTACTGCAAAGGCAAATTATTTGGTAACCCTGCACATATGATTATAGCATCATGTTAGAAGCACTCTCATTATAAAAGAAGTGCTTTCTTGATCATAATCCCTTACTTGCAGATACTCATGACACTTTGTTGGGAGGGGTGAACCACTCAATGGATTGAAAGTTACCATTCTTCACAGATTGATGGCAAACTCTTTTTACAGGTAACACAGTGGTTCTTGAGATACATGAACACAGGGAAAAATTTTTTCCAGTATTTTAGAAATGCCATTTCTTGTTATCTTGGCACTTGAGTAGACAAAAACAGGCTTAAAAGTTCTAGGTCTGATTCTGGATCAGTCACAATGTGATTTTAATTCTGTTCCAAAGTGGCAGCTAAGAGCTGCTTTGGCTTACAGGGAGCATGAGATGGAGAAACCTGAGAGGGGAAAAAAAAAAAAAACGGGTTGCTCTAGTTTACACTGGTGACAGCTTCCAGGCAGTGCTAGGTTAGGAGCAAGACTAAGAGGAAAACAAATGACATCTTCATCCAACGTGCCAGGAACATCCACATAGGCTCTGCCACACCTGAAAAAGGAACTCTCAGAACTGGCCAGAAATTCAACACCATTCAAGACTGGTACTCAGTTACATGCCAGGCATTGGTTTCACCTGTCACGGCATTATTTAGCTTTGAAACACTGTGTACATTTAAATATATATACAAACAATACCCATACTAAATACCATTAATCTTTGCAGTACACCTTTCATCGGGGGCATAAAATAGAGCAGGTAGGTGGGACAGCAGCAAAGATGAAGCACAGCTTATTGCCTGCCCTTAAAAGACTCCTGGATTTGACAGCAGCAGACCAGTCAAAAATTAGCACATGACCATTACATGAGGGTCATTGCTGAAAGTTACCTTTAGGTAATAAGAAAGATTGTTAAAAGAAGATTGAAAAGCATCCACATCTTTGACCAAAGGGATAGGATTTATTTACCATTACAGATAAGGGACTATACACACTATCTCCATGCTCTTACAAGTTCTGGGCCAGTATGGAAGCAACTTGAGACACAATGCTCAAAAAACATAGATAAAAAATATTCTTTGTAGTGCCAGAAAAGGTGCATGTACACATGTGTGTGTGTGCACACGCACCAACATGCACACGCGGGTGTATCAGGGTGGGGAGAAATACATTATCTACTTTTTTGTTTCCAAGCTAATTCACTCCTAGTTTTGGGAATGCTACTTTCTCCTAACTGTAACCTTGCCGAAGGACATTAATGTCTCCCAGGTGGCTGTTCACCCTAGACACCACACATCTTAGCATTCATGTAATATTATTTTCCTGAAAAATACCCCAGCAATTCTAATTCTTCTTTCTTTTTCCCTTAATCCCCACGAAACGTTAAAAACCTTTCTTGTGCAAAATGTCACACATATAACATTCAGCTAGGAAAAATAAGAGAGGAGAGAAATTATGATATTTCAAATATTCTTTATCAATATAATTAATAACATCATTCTGTTACATCGGTGTATCTGACTCTCCAGCACGGACCAGGTTACTAGTGGAGATGGCTTCATGACAGGCTGGGTGCAGAAAGAGTAAGAACAGCTACTGAGATCAAAGGGAGCCGCAGCAGGATAACATTCCGGGTGGTTGTTACCAACACAGCCACCGTGTACGCTGACCCTTTCTCTGTCAATGGCAGAACCTCACTGACATGGTGGTCTCCTGACTTGGATGCTGACATAAATCCTACTGGACTAAAGTGAAGGCTTTTTTCATTGACACTAGTTGGTAGTAAAACCTAGAGAAAGGATAAAGAGCAGAGTCTGGTTTCTGATTTTGACTTGTGGGAAGATGGAGCCTTTGCTTCTGGTTTCAGTTCTAAAATTAATCTCCTTTTTAATTTATAATACAATTTCCATGCTTGATTTAGAAGCACAAAAGGAAATCAGATCTTGTTTCTAAATATCTCAGAGTACATTACAAATTATATATTCACCATCATCATCTCCAGCTCACTAATGGGGAAGCTGAGGGACACCAAGAGGACATGATTCACCCAAGATCCCCAACACCTGGCAGTACCAAGCTAAATTCTATCACAGCAGCTGGGATCAGACCAAGATCATGACCATCATGGTAGGAATGTAACCTGTACCCACCACCTGCCGGGACCCACGTGCTGGTCTGCATTCCAGCATTTAGCTTGCTTAGCCCAAACACAGATAGAAGGGAGAGGTGTTCATATTGCTCCAAAGAGCACCAAACAGTCCCTTTCTTCAGCAGGTTTCCAGATCAAATTCGTCTTCATCTTGCAGCTAGGAGTGACTGCAGTCTGTTCATCTACCTGTCAACAATATCAAGATTTTCAAGTCATGCAGATTTTGTGTAGTATGTTTTTTAAAAGCACACAGTTTACTCTTAGAAAGGTTTCTTCAAAATAATAAAAACATTGTCGTTTTATTGACATGTCACCAGATGACAACAGCATGCATTTACCCATCCTTTTTAATCAGCCTTTCAGAGGCGGATGCCATAAAGGACTACAGGATGCAATGCCTGTTGCAGAGTTGAACACTGAAAGCTGAAACAGCATCTCACTCTCTCCCTCATGTTTGTGGAAGGGATTTGCTTGTTTTCTCAGCCTTGTTTTGGAGGGCTGCTTGTTCTCCCACTTTAATAAGACACTGCATGAACCAAAGCTGAAAAGTGCACAAGCTACTGAGCTTTGGTCTGTGCTTGGGATGTGGAAGATGGACAGATGGCTGGGCAGACAGGCAGGTTTTGTAGAAGCTTTATTGTCTAACAGCCATTTTGTGAAGGGAGAGTGGTAATAAATGATGCAGCACGTAGGACAGCAAGCAGAAACTCTGGTTATATTTCATGTCATATTCAAAATGCATCTTCAGTTCTGAAATGCTTGAGTTATACAGACTTTATGGGACATGATGGCTACAGCAAGAAATGAATTGCAGCTTGGCATGCTGTGAAGAATAAATATCCTGAAAAAATAAATACATGAAAATGTTTCAAGCAGCAGATTAATTAAATTTTCCAGCTTCTTTCTTCTAGGGCAAATTATTTTACTGTGAAATGACCAGCTACCACATCATTCTTTTCACAGGTTTACTGCAACAATTAATGCCTGAGAGACAGGGTGATTTTGCTCTTGAATGGGCTCTTGACACAGTTTTTCTGTTCTCCAAGACCAAAACCATCTAACAAGACATCAGGTCATTAAATCTTAACAGAGAAAGAAAGAAAGAAAAATTTTCTCAGGAAATTTTCTAGTCTGGAAGAGATACCGAGAAGCCGATAATCAAGAAGATGTCTGAATTGAAATGTAGAGTCATTGAGACTCCTGCTTTGGAAGCAGCTTTATCATAGATGTAAAAGGGTAATCTGGCAAATCCTGAGCAGTTTTACAGTATATTTGGTAAGTTACTGAATGTTTGTCTCAATGGAGACCATCCCCAACTGAAGAGCCCGTGGTCAGTGGCTCCCTCACCATCAAAAGTGTCTGATCACATCAGCATACAGTGCCATCTCCAGACAGATTCCTTTTCACCAGAAAACCTGACAAAGAATGGGAAATAAACAAGACAAAAGCAGAGATCCAACCTACACATCACAGGTGCACCAGCAGCAGCAGCCAAAATCTTTTATCCTTGTAGTTCCACATAAAAATGAAGACAATGTTTTCAGTCGCCTGTTTGGGTTCCTGGTCCCAGGCTGATTTTGAATTCAACAAGTGCTGCCAATTACAAGAGATATCATGACATGAAGTTTTAGGTTGGTTGCACAAAGCAAACAAAAGCCAGGAGTCTGGGACTGGGGGATTGTGATCTTTCAAGGCTTTTGAGAAAAAAAAAAATGTTGCTATAATTTTGACAACATAATTTAGAGGCTTTTATATAGAGCAATCTACACCTCCGCCCCTCTCCACCTCACCTCCCCCTCTGGTATTGTCTTGCCTGTCAATTATTGGAAGAAGAGCCTGTTCTTTAAAATGCTTTTAAATTATTAGAAATTATTTGGAATATCATCTAAAAGCTCTTGAAAGAAAGAACACTACCCCCACACATACACACAGTAGAAAGTATTTATTTGTATTGTCAACTTAAATGTGCGGGTGTAATATATGAGAGTTTATCTGGCTAACGACATCGAGGATCATTAGCTGTGCTGACCTTGGGTTTGAGCTGTGGGGATATTATAAGCTAAACCTATGCTTAATACAAGACATCGCCATGCCCATTTCCTTTGGTACCTATAATACTGTGAGGGTTGTATAGAAAGACTGAGGGAACCTGGGGCCATGACAATACAGTAAGCAGTGTTGCTCTTAATATATGCATACCAGCAAGCAAAGCAAGGCAGCTGCACCATTTTGCCAAGTAAGCAACTTTGTTGTTAATGTAGGGTTTGTTTGCTCTGATACGTAACAGAGACATTCAAGTTCCTTCAAACCATCACTCTGACTGGCATTGAAAGATATTGTATTATAAATTTTACATTATAATAGTGTTTACTGGCGGAATAAATTGCATACCTGTATTGAAGTGATGGAAAAAAGACATCACTCATTATCACATTCAGCAGCATGCTGAATACAACAGTGAACAGTGATAATCGTGCCAGCTAAAGCAATTTTACCTATGAAAAGTTGTTCAGACGTAAGAGTGAGAGACTGCTAATGTCTTACACGAAGCACAGCTATTTCCTATTTGTTTCTGAGAAGAACCTTACAATCCATTGATAACTCACAAGTTTCCTATATGTAATATATGTTAAAGGTATAAAAATTATTTCTCAATTTTCTTCAAACCCCTCTTTTATCTCCATAATACCCATCTTGCATGTTGCCAACCGCTGTTATTCCACCCTTTAAGTGGCCTCACGCAAATTAGAAATAAGCATTTGGTTCAAATGTTGCTACACAATCCACTCCCAGTCCCTCTGATCTCTTCTGAAATGATTTCTGAGAGATTGCTCTTCTCCAGACGGATCCCTGTACCACCCAAAGAATTTTCTTCTCTGAATTTAGCTTTCAGTGGAGGCAGGGGGAGGGGAGCTGATTCTTTTGTCTTCATTTAAAATTTGTTTTCTCATTGTTAGCATCCCTAGATGAGTTTCTCTTGCTACCTCTGCCTACCAGTAGATCTTTAGGGTGGGCTTCTTCACCAGCAAGGAAACCTCATTTTAGGCACCAACAGGTAGGACTCTCTAGGTGGGTGAGGTGTCTGAGCTCCCAGTACAGTCCATGCAGATCTAGTCAGTGGAGCCTAGATGCAGTTCATCCAAAGCAGGTAATAGGGTACCTTAGCATATGCTGCCTGGCCTCCACCTGCTGAAGGATATATGTCTCTCTAGGGCCTCTGTCCTATGTGTCAGCCTCATGCAGAGGTCTTCAACAACCTAGAGAGCCTGGAACAGTTCTCAGGGCATATGTTTAGGCAACTGAATTAGGTCCTAGGCCTCTAGAATCCATTGTGGAAGCCAAGGCACCTCACTCATAGACACCCACATGCATGTATTTGAGTCTTTCCTGGAAGCTGGATGAAATGAACCCCCGGTTGGTCTAGATGATCTCCCAAGGTCCCTTCCAACCCTTGCCATTCTGTGATTCTGTGAACCCCATTCATAGGCCTCAGTTTCACTATCTAGCTACATCTTTGAAATTAAGTATAATTACATAGCACCACTCCTTCAAAGATTTTAAGTCCCTGTTCCCATTGGTTTTAGTTGGACTTCATGTCTTTGAAGATCTGGTCCCTAAAAGCTCTGCTATGCCTGTGGCTAGATTTAGTTACCAAAGAACAGGAGAGCAAACAGCTGATCAAGTTATCTCTGTTTAACAAAGTGCTGAGCATCTGTGGACCCACCTTTCATATTCACCTTGCAGTTAAGCTGGGTGAAGTGGGTGCTCAGCCCAGAAAGGGAGGTCTGGGTACCCAACCTAGGTGCAGTGTTTCTGAGGAAACATTGCTGCGGCAGGGGTCAGAGGGCCAGAGGGACGCAGTGGGAGGACATGGTAACTCAGGCTCCACCATGGTGCTCTACTGGCTGAGTGGAATGGCTCCTGGGACTGGCAATCTCCTTTGCCAAGGAAGGGATTTTTGGGTACAAATTAGGTGATACCAGAAAGTGAATGGAAGGGGCTTTCGAGAGGGTCATTCTACAACTGAACATGCATCTGTAAGTGCCAGCATCTTGGGGGGGGGGGGTGTAATTAAATAGGTGGAAACATAGATCATGTGAGGTAGAAAAAGTGTAATGAGGGGGCGGTAATCTCCCCAACATTGCAGTTCTTCTAAATAATAGGGAGGAATTATTAAGTATCTCTGACATTATATTCTGGCAGAGCACCCTGCTATCTACCGGCCAGTATAGCAATCTGCCACCTCTTAAGAAAAAAAATCTGTTTCTCATACCAACTTGTCCTGTTTCCTCCAAAAGAATAATGAAATAGGAAACAGAAAGAGAAGACTAGTAAATAAAAGCAGCACTGTTCTCTGAATCTCCTTTTCCTCACTAAAAAGTTTGACTTGCCTGCCATAGGACATACATTTCTCAACTCAAATACTACAGTTCAAGCCAGTTGCTGGCCCTAATATCAAGTTTCTGTTGACAAACAATACGGAGCATAGCACTTCTGTGTGACTGAGTTGATGTTCAACACGGAAACACTCCTCCACAAAATCACAAGACAGACTTGAAATTAAAATAATTTTCAAAGGAAATTGTAGGTGAAAAACAAAATGAGATAGATTGAAAATTGGAAGTAATGGGAAAATAAAGATGAGGTGTTAGAGCTACCTAATTGTTTTCCTTTTTTTCATAATAAAAATTATTATCTCTCTAAATGTATGTCATCCATGCATTTATCTACATTTCTGTTTGTCTATCATTTACCTGTCTTCCACCTGCCTGAAAGTAACAACCTATTTGGAAAAGCAAGTTAAATTGTCTTCCTCGATGAAGGGAGGGGAGAGAGGTAAAAAGGAGAGAAAAATGATGAAAAATCTTGGTGTAATCTGAATAGCAATGAAGCAAAAGCTACTCCTTGATGTGCCTATGAATCCTGTAAATGAAGTGGCCCTTGAATTAAATTAATTTAAAATCTGGCAAATATTACTCGGCATGTTTGTCAATGTGCTGTATAATTATTAATTTGTTCATTGAGGCAACTATATAAATAAATAGAAAGCAGAATGCCATGATTAAACTAACACTAGAAATCCAGGGTCAAGGAGCCCTGTTATACAGGGATCTAAATAGCTTTCCCAGGTCCTATTTTTACATCTCCATACAGATCTGCAGGTCTGTAACTGCGAATTAATTGGCACACATTTAGATGCCAACAGAGCTTTTGTATTCTCAGTGCACATTTTGTCTTCTCAGAGTGAGATGTTAGTAATGGAGGTTTTAATATTACCCCTAGGGGAGCACCAGAAAATCTTAACAATTTCCTTCACTAGAGTATTTTCATTAGAGCTAAATGCTGTGCAATTTACATTTGAAATCAGGTGTAGGGTAAGTATAATGTGACAAGACATGTTGCAATGTTAGGGTTTTTTTGTTCGAATGTTCCTTATTTACTGCAATATACCCTCAAAAGATAAGCATGCAATTAAAATAAATATCTTGATTTTTAACCACTCCTAATTGAACTGTTATTGGGATAAAAGGAACACAAAATAAAATCAGTTTTAAAAGGACCCAAAACACAAGATTAAAATATTACCCTATTTAAACAAAAACGTTTCAGGCAAAATAGGCTCTGTGCAGCAGAACTGAGTTCATCATAAGTAAATCAGACACAAACCCCTTCCTTTGTAGTACTAATTCAACCTTGTGGTGTTTAAAATGCCAAGACCTCTGCATGACTCACAGGAAAAAACATAAACCCTACCTTTTCCAACACGCATAAAAAAAAAAGAAGTGAATTGGTATTAAAAAAAAAATGCATTCATTAATGAGGGCCCAGTGCAGTAAAGAGCTAGAAAACTAAAGCTAAAACAGGACTGACACACAGCTGAGGCTGAATTTTGGTGCTTGGTCTGAAATGAAATTGAAATATGAAATTCTGCTCTGCCATTACCCACACCTGAAGGCACCCATATTCAACCATTTACTTTCTTTTTCATAGCAACAAATGAAGGAACTGCACACCTACAACAGTGTCAATCAGTTCAGGACCTCCTTCATGCCTAAACCTGATCACAGGATCCACCTGTTTCTCCACCGAAAACCCCTAATAGCTCAGTCAGACCAGGGTTCTTATTGAAGAGGGTCCCTACAGAAGGGAGAGGATTGCAGCACCTGTCTCTAAGCCAGCCTGGAGCCTCCTAAAACAGAGGAAACCAAATCACTGCAGAAGAGACTGCTGGCAGCAGGAAGAGAGGAGGAAGGAACAATCCTAGAAATTCCGTAAAATTACAGCCAGCCTCAAGCACAACAGCAAGCCACATTATGATGGAGGAGGTCCAAGCACAAGTGGGCAAGACCTGGAGGGTTGGGGTGGTTACAGGAGAGTCCAGACATGTTCTGCATGCAACACAGCCCCCTGGGGCTGAGTAAAGCACCGGAGTGAGGTAACCCTCTCATTGCCTTCTTCCTTACATAGCCAGGCACAAAGATACCAAATTATTTTGGAGGTCAAAAATTCATCCCACCTTATCGAGCTGTCCAGGCACTATTGTCTCCATACCGTCAATGAAGAAAAGAAGGTCTTACAAAGGGTGCTTTAGATGATAGTGGGGTTAGCCACCCTTCATGTTGCCTCCCTCTTGTCACCGCATACACAAGATATGTAAAGGAAATTGGCACCTGAGGGGAAAGGAATCAAGCATAGAGGCTGCTGGATAGGACTAGTTTTTTAAAGCTTAGCCAGTACTCATAAAAAAGGCTAGTGACCATAGCAGTCTCTCATATGCTTACACTGGAACTCATGAAAATCCAGGTCCCAGATTTTCTGGTATTACTGTAAATTACAGCCTTCTGCTGTTAAGGGCTCTGTGAAAAGCCTTTCATAAATTTTCATTAGAAAACTTACTGAATACAAGACAGACTGAAATGGTATAAATGTTGAAGGCATTTCTTCCAACCTTCTGAGGAAGCGTGATTACAAAAGTTCAAGTTACCTCTGAAGCTTGAAAAAAATATAGTTCATGGGTCTTTTAAAGACATTTGCCAAATATCATTATTTCTGAGAGCAGCAATGCATGGTTATGAAGTCTTCATGACCTCATAGATTTTTATGAAGTTTTCATTGCCATCTGAAAAGCCATGAAATCTATGCAGAGCAAGAAGTAGGAAAGCTTTGCGTATGACCTTGTCCTTGGACAGCAAAAGGGTGGGCAAGAACCAAAGAGCCTGGTGAGGTGCCAGGTTAGCAACTGACACCATGTAGTGGTAAGCACAACAGGGTGAGCAGTGTGACCAGCGAGAAGAAAAGCAGACCTTGAAAAGCTTGAAAATATTAAACAGCAGGGAGAAGAGGGAGAAAAAAGAGGGGACTAAGAACTTCAAAGAGAGGAGATGAGGAAATGAGGACTTAAGAGGTCCTGTGCTTTGTAAAGGCCTCAAGCTGTTAGGCATCTTGCTTCTGTAATAGGTAAACAAAAAACAGGACAATCAAAACCAATACAAAACAAAAAATTCAACAAAATTATCAGACACTTTTTGGATAGGGAACACAATGAAATTGTATTTAAAATAATTAAGCAAATGATAGAGTTGAGACATAAAAATAATTAATATAAATTCTTTGAGATTTGTTAAATAAGAGGTTGCATGTGAAATTGCCCTTGTATATTGGAGAAAAAATTCTAACTTTGCTTTCCACATAGCTCTGGCCACACCTTAGTCGCACGTCCATCATAATCCCACCTGCTTTTCAGAAGGTTGTTGCAAATATTGACTGTGTTTTAAATGCAAGGAAAAGTACAGTCGTTTTTTTCAAGCCATTTGGAAGAACAGAAAGCATAGAAAGAGGTTTCTTCCTCAGGGAGGAACAGCCACTAAAGGGAAAATTTTAGAAGCCTACAATGTAGATTTCCATTCTTACCTATTTTAAGGTCAAAGGCAAAAATGCACATTTCTAGGACAAAATTATTGTGACCTATTCTAGACTTTTGTTTCTAGGCTGTCTGTGTAGAAAAGCATGTGCTAGGTCACAGATAGCCAGAAAGAAGGAATAGGCTGTCTCTAAAGTACAAGAAGCCAAATCTCACATCATGCTTTTCTTGGGTGAGTCTATTGGCTGTGGCTTAAAAGTGGTATTAAAATAACTTGTAGTGAAAAATAAAACTGCATTTGCAATGTTAAATGGCAAAATTTTCTGGTCCAGTTTTTGAGCTTAAATAACGATACAAGAAAATAACTGAGATTAATTCTTCTGTTGTTTAACATCAAAACTATTTAAGCCTTAATGCTTGCCAAGAGCACACAAAAGACAGAAAACCATGTTCAAGTGAAATATCAATCACGCTAGGCCTCATTTGAAAGTACTGTGAAAACAGATGTGAATGTAGAGGATACCTGGGACTCTAGACAATCAGGTGCCCTGAACTAAGGACATCTAAGGAGCATTGTGCCTCCAAAATACCCAACAACACGAGCTTCTTATCCAGGTATCCTTGGCTTACAGCTGCCTTCAGTGTCATCTTCTACCCCTGTGAATGCTCTTCCAGGGCCATTCAGACTTACACACCGCCAGACACCTCATGACCTCTCCACCCAAGAGAGGCTATGGCTTAAATACACTAGCTGTCTCTGCATGAGTAGGAATCAGGAAGGAGAATCAATCTATCCCACTGTCCACTTGTCTAGTCCATGCTTCATCTATTTGTCTTTGTTACGGGACACAGTGTTGACAGCCTTGCTAAACTCAAGACGAGCAACATCCACTACTACCCTTCTCCCAGTCACTTCATCACAGAAGGCTATCAGGGTGGTCAGGCATAACTCCCTGTTCTTAAATCCATGTTGACTACTTCTAGTAACCTTCTTGTACCTTATAGATTTCAAAACGGCTTCCAGTATTATTTGCTCCGTGACCTACCCAGCAACCAAGGTGAGGCTGACCAGCCCGTAGTTCTTCAGATCTCTTCTCCGCCTGAAGAAGAGAGTGATACCTGCTTTCTTCCAGAGACAGGACATGAATACAGCAATGAAGAAATTTGACGCATCTCATCACCTTCAGCACACTAATGGTATTGTAGCAAACAAGGAAGTGCAAATTAATATCATGAGGATCAATTAAAGCAAAACAGAATGTCTAGAGTTGTCTTTCAAATTTCAGATGTATTGTGTGGTTTGTTGTTATTTGTTACAGTTTCACAGAAAAGTCAGATGATGTTTGATTGTTCATTAGAACAATCATCAATATCCATCTATTGACATTGAAATGTATTGCAGATGTTTCGACTGCCATACACTAGTAATATTTAAAAGTGTTATCAAACATCCCTTTAATTTAGCTTTAGGACATGCCATGTGAAAGTGTTCTAAACTTAGGGAGAGTGATATTAAAAGCTAAGTCAAGCTTAGCCACGGCTAAGCCAAAAGGTATATTTTCTTTAAAAGGCCGTGTTAGATCAGCAAGCTGCCAATTAAAATTGATATTAGACCATCCAATGGACACCGCATCAATAATCTAACAACCTTTTCCTGTCAGGTCAATGTTGTAGCAAGGTTTTAAAATGACAGCTTAACAACAAGGAAGTGTTAGCACACATTCTTCACAAGATATCTCAAAGTAATTACAAGCAATGCCAAAATAAAGAAAAGTGACATAGTGATTCCCGTGAATCAATACAGAAACAATGTGCTGGATCCTTAAAAGTTGCCACAGTCAATCTTGATCAAAATGATGACTAGCTGTAACAAGTAAGGAAACCACATCACCTGGCTGAGTTTGTAGCAGATACATGTCTCTCTGCAAATGGGGTTCTCAATCTAGCTCAGCAGAAGCTATTAGGAAAAGTCTTCAAATTTCTATCCAGTTAACATTTGTGTTAACCAGCTAACATTAATTCAGTATTTACTACTGTATTTTTACTACAGCAAATGAGAGGGGGCATAAACTAGAAAAACTGCAAGTTTTCTGAGACAGAACAGATGACTTCTGAATGCTGGTCTGCACAAAAGAGATGAGGAGACATCCAAAAAAATTGGACTGTAGCCCCTGAGATGGATCTGATAAGGCCTATGAGGGAACCAAGGACAAAACGTGTACAATACAGGCAGGCTGGTCTGCAGCCTGGAGGCAAGAACTGAGGGAGATTTTTCAAATGGTCTGAAAGTCCACAGAACAGGAGAGACATAGAAGGAAACTTCCATGCTGTCACTACAGGCTTAATTTTTTGAAGGAGCAGTTGATAAGAGAACAGAGCTATTCACATGAAGGGCAGAGGAGATGTAAATTAAAAATTGAGCAGAAATGAGACTGGATCAGGCACAAGATCCCAAATGAGGCTGAGCTGTGTGCTGCCATGGCCATGTGCTTATGCACAAGCTATATTTTTGCCAAGAGAGATGTTTCTGTTGATGCAGGTGAGATTCAAGGAACTGATTGTGTTACAGCACTGAAGTATTGGGCAGCTGATACTACAGGTGACTTTGTTCTACCCGAAGTCAAAAACCTGTTGGCCAGCAGCATACCACCCATGTCCTCAGCTCCTGAACTCCTATGGCCTCTCCAAGAGAATCAGAACCATAGCTACAGCCTCTCAATGTTAAAGGAATTTAAAAAATTGATTTGGGGCTGAGGAAATGAGGCAGCTTGTGACAGCTGATGTGGTACCTGCTGGAGGAATATGCCATCTACAGCAATGAGGGCGATGCTTGGATGGGGAAGAATAGGGTCGCAGTGGAGGGATGACATGGGAGGAATGTTTCAGTGCCACAAAGGAAACCATCTCAAGTCTCATTTTTAAAGATGGAAACATGCAAGTGATACACACTGGTTATCAGAGAAGCTCAGTGCACACCGTGCTCTTCTCTCCTTGCAAGGTCCTCAGGTATTATGATGCTGTTCCATGTCTTCCTGGCTGATTATCCTATTCATTATTACATTTACCTATATAGGAAGAGTTTAAACAAGGGTTTTTTTTCTATGATAGTACCTTGTTCAAATGGAGGGGGTCCTTTTTTAAAGAGTGATGGGGATATTTTGCTTGTGATTAAGGCTCTGATCTTTAGTCTAGCTTTAACCATTTCTCATAGGCACAAAACTTGCAGGCACATTTTGCAACATAATTATTTGTGCCTGCAATCTAGTTACTTAGATGTCTGAGTCCCTGATTGCATCCATAAGTCAGGGACTTGGACATCTAAGTGATCTACATTGCACCTGCAACAATTTGCATCTAAAATGTCAAAAAAAGGATGTGGCAGACAGCAAAAGAGTTCAGAGACGGGTGATGAGAATAATTAGGGACATGGAAAACCTCAGAAATGAAACAAAATGGAACAGAATTGGACTGTTTACCTCAAAGATGAGATGAAATGAATAAAAGAGGAAATTATCCAAAGTGGAGGAAATAAGGAGCAGGACAGAAAAGATAGATGAGGTGCTTTCACACCCCTCCCTCCCCCCTCCCCAGCCCCCCCCTTTATCATAATGCTAGAACAAAGAGACATTTCACAGAATTTAAGCATGGAAGATTCAAAATTTATACAAAAGGAGACACACTGTCACACAACTAACATGTGAAAAGCCCGACCACATAGCATAGCGAATCCAGCAGGCACCTCCTTGGATTTAGAAATGCTCAAAAACATTTAAAAGGCAGCAAATTCAGAGAAAAACTGAAAAACTTCCTGCTTCAAGGCTTCTTTTTTTTTTTTTTTTTTTGTAATATTGAGGGGGAGGGGAACCTTTCTTCAGGAGCAGATTAATTTAGATGTGCCTGACGCAGGTTTCCTTGTACCTTCCCCCTGAGGCATTTAGGGCTGCCTCTGGTTTGTGACAGGTTGCTGGGCAAGATGGAGCCTTCAGGCTGAGCACCAGCTCAGCTGCTCCTCCTCGGAGCAAACACAGATCCAGAAGCCCTTTCAGAAATTGTCGCAGTAGGACTCAAGAGGGCTGTAGATTGGAACCTTGCATCTTTGCTACCTGGGTAATAGGAAATGTGACTGAGAAGTTAATGGATTTCATAACAGACTGGGGAGTGTCATTATACTATTTAAAGAACTAGAATGTGAACTAGTGCAGGGACGTATTTTTTACAAGAAAATCTGCACATGAGACAGATTATTGGAACAGCCATCAAATAGGGTTGGCTAAAAATATGCACTGTATTCCACACCAAAGAGGAAAGTTGTTAATCTACTTTATTCTCACACTGGATTTTTTTTTCTTTAAAAAAAAAAAAAAAAGCAAGAGGTACACTCCCCTCACAGAATTGGCTAATATTTTGTAGGCCGAAGAAGAATATAAGGAAGAATTCAAGAAAACTTGGAGAGAAAGAGATGGCTAGGACATTCAGAGGTATACAGAGGAATACATTAGATATTCCCCCAGTGCAGGTCACCAGCGTCTGAACCACTAACCACACTCAGGTTGGTCCTACTTTTCCAAGAAAACATGTTAACAAACCAGTGCATTTTCATGCAAAAAACTGTTTTGGTAAAAAATTGCTGGTCTGTTCTATGAGTTTCTCTGCTTCAAAGCCAGAGCTTACCTAGACTGGTATGTCCTTCCATACAGTTTAATTAGATGGTACAGCTATGTTACATCCTCAGCAGGATAGACAGAGAGCCATGCACCAAAAAACAGATACAACTTGAGAGTTAGGACATTTCTTCAGCTGTAGGAGACATGGGTTCAAGTCTCAGCTGGAAATCAGGCAGGATGCAGACTTGGAAAATGGTCTTTCACAATCTTAGAGGATCTCCCTAGAGAGTTGTATGAGAAATTACTTATTGCCTGTCTGTTCAGTCACCATCCCTGGAGGTATTTAAAAGACATGTAGATGTGGTACTTAAGGACATGGTTTAGTGGAACTTGGCAGTGTTAGGTTTATGGTTGGACTCAATGATCTTAAAGGTGTTTTCCAACCTAAATGATTCTATGACTCTATGACATGGTTCCAGGCTTGACCACCAGAAAACATGGGACTTAAAGCTAAGCTACTTTCTTGACCACCTCGGCTCTACCTGATTTTCCAGTTAGTCTGGCAGTTTTCAGCAATGCTTCTTTTGCATACCTGGTTTTCCCCTTGTCTCATAGACAGGTTCTGGAGATTTGAATCAGGTCTATAAAATCTAAGAAGTCCCAAAGCACTTAAAAATGTCTTGCCCTAGATGGAAATGGTATTCCATGTGCTGGGGCGAATGTAGAAAAAGCCACAAAAGATGAGCATTCAGGAAATGCAATTCAAGCGGGTAGAGGACTAATTCCAGTTCCCAGCTAAATACAGTCAGAACCGTTCCATAGCCGTCTGTGACCCTGGAACAGGATACAACAGAGCAGTAAGAGGTTTAAGGGGTTATGATAAGAGAAGACGACAAAGATGTCCATTTGGCTGAAGATGTGAGGGAAAGAATTACAGAACAAGAAATAAATAAAACAAGAGGAATTGGAGGAGAGATTCCAAGAGCTGAAGTATACAATCGGAGTAGTAGATAAAGTAAGTGATTTTGACAGGTCCAGGGTCAAGGAACAAGAGAGAGAAGAAAGCAAGCAGATTAAAAGTTATTGTAGTGTTCAACTGCAGCTGAGACAATGGTGGCATGAATACACACTTTAGCTTCTGGAATTAAGAGTTTAGACAGTATCTGAGATGCAGAGACAACCAGCAGATTTTGGCAACTGCTTGGATTTCATAGACAAGGAGATTTAATATGCCGTATTTACTTCTTCTGATATCTTCCCCTTTGTGTGAGTCAATAGGTGCCAGATTGTTTGGTCAGCTTAAACTTCTTTGAAACTGAAGGGCCTAATTGACAACTTTCATTTAAAGGCAAGTGTAAGAACCCAGGATGGTCCCTTTGTCCGCTGAGATGTTGAATCAATAGTCACGCACGACAGTCCAAACAAAGGGGTGCTTCCAAGGCTGAGGAATTTGTTCTGATTCTGGGGAGGTTTGAAAGTCTGTGAAACAGAAAAGAAAGCACAGTTGTTACAGCAACCTGCAAAGAAACCCTAGACACAGCCTAAATATGCGGATCTCAGAAAAATTGGGAGAGAAAATATTCTCAGCTGATTGATGGTTAAAGGGCACTTGGACCTGAAAGCAAGGAAAGTGTCTAAAAATTGTTTGAGAGAATGTTAGTCATCCCAGGTCAAAACTGTGCCAGGGACCGCTTTCTAAATTTAACAGCACAATCAAGCTCCAGTGTCAGGAATGCTCGTGGCACTATCCCAAATCACTAGAGCAGAGGTACCCACCCTGAGCCTGAGTCTGGGGCTGCTGTGTGTAGATAGGCAAGGCTGCAGCTTGGGGCTGAATTTGGGGGAGGAGAGAGGGGTAGTTTCCCTCCTGTTATTTCACTGTGTTGGAACACAAGTGTTCAAAACAGCCATCTCTTCTCATACTCTTCCCCCCAGCTGTACAGCGACATAGGCCATTTACTAGAGAAATGCAGGGCAAAGTGAAGAGGAATATAATAACGCGCTGGATGCTAGGATATAAGTGCTTGTTACATCAGAATATGCATGGGCAGTATCAAAGGCAGCACTCAGCTGAGCAAAAACGATGTCTTAAGAAGATTTCAACATCCACCAGTTTTCTAAGCCCTGCCACTCGGTCATATTCAGTTGAAAACAAGCGGTCCCCTTCCTCTTTTGGCCAGACTTCAACTAGTGCAGTCACAAGAAAACACATAGTCACCTTTGTTTCCTCCATCCTGGCCCCAGCAAAGGGAAAAAGCTAAATCCTTCCTTTTGTAACCTCTGTATACTCCTTTCCCACTCCCCCTTTCCCACTTTCCCTTTTCTAGGAATTCCCACACCACTTTTGCTTTGTAAGCAATTGTCTTTTCCCTATTAAGTATTTTTGGAAAATATTACTGCCTGTTCTCCCCTCCTCTATTCTTTCATGTTTATTCCCAGTTAATGTTTGATGTCCAACGGCAGGTAAACACAATGCAGACATTTATAGCCGAGCTAGTAGTCTATAGTCCCTTGTAGAGAAATTTCGCTAAATTCCAATTTACCTCATCCTAATGTAGCAGTTGAAAATGGCCCAGATGAATCACATCCAAGAAGCATCTAGATCTCTTCATGGCTCTCTTACTGTGGAAAAGTTTTGGAAAACAGGCAAAGGCTTAGAAAGCTTTCCCGGTTAAGGGGTAAGTGAGCAGCCCAGATGGTTTCTCACTGAAAATGCCTCAGAGAGGAAGCTGTCTTGGGACAGGTCTCTGTTAGGGTAAGGAAGCGGGTCTTGGAAATCTCAATGGGAAGAAATGAGGCAAAACTAGAATTTATTCCTTCACCTCATGCAAAACAGAAACAGACAGCTCAAAAATTTCCACCTTTCAAAATAAAGCAAAACCTCGAGACATGATTCAGCTCCAGGCAGATCAAGTCCTTCCTCAGGAATTATGTTTGAGAGAGGGCAAGAAAAAGATTAGCAATGTGTGGCCTTTGAACCCTCTTTTTACTAAAAAAGAAAAAATTTAGACTTTTCCAACTGCTATGAAATCAGCTTTCGTTTCCATTCCTTTTCTTTGACAACTCTCATTAAAAAACAGTAAGCAGAAAGGTGGCCCATGACATGAATTCTCTTTTTGCTTACTTCCATGTACACACGTTGCTCCAGTGGACTGGCATTACCTAAAGTTATCAGTTTAGGCCGTCACACAGAAATTATATTTGCCATAGCCTCCATTCACTTCCAGAGATTTTTGATCATGCCAAACAAATGCAAGGCGACAGGAGCTAACTGTGTTTCCCTCAAAGTCAGGGGTTTGCTCCCAGGACCACTGGGCCAGCATGGAGAGGTTTGAAAGTCTGCTTTGAATTCGGCAAGACAGTTGTCTGAGAGGGTTAAGTGCAGATACCATTCACCTATCAAGAAACACAATTACCTATTCAATCCTACCGTGTCTGAAATAGCAGAATTTCTAAAAATCGAGTGAGTCGAGTATAAGTAATGGCTGCAGGAAGTTGTTACTCCATAAAAAAATTCATTAGCAAACTAACATGGGCAGCCAGACCTTTCGCGGGGAGTCAGTTCCCTCACTTTTGACCTACATTAATTTTTCCTTGTTTAAGTTTCTCAGCTGTTGCTTTTAATGTGAAAATACAACTATAAATCTGTGTTGCTTTCACCGAGAACGTGAAATAATGCAACAGAAGTTAAAGAGGAGTTTATGTTGCAAAAATATTTCTGTTATGGAGTTAATTTCATATCATTTTATTCTTCTCAAACTTATAATTTTCTACCGCTCATACATTTTTATGGCCAGAAGTGATTGTTAGCATCATCTAGTCTGACATGCAGCATAGCAAGGGCCAGGGAAGTTCATCCAGTAATTCTTGCATTGATCCCAACAATTTACATTTGGATTAGAGTGTATCTTCTACAAAGACATCCAGTCTTCATTTAAAAACTTAAAAGCAATGGGAAAAAAAAATCTGCTACACCTCCTGGAAATCTGTCTGAATAGTTAATTAAATGTTAAAAATCCACATCTTATTTCCAATGAGAATTTCATTTTGCCTTAACTTTAGCCATTGGGTATCTTGGCCACAGCCAAGAATCCTCCAGATCTCTTCACGTTTCCCTCTGCCAAGGCGCTAAGCGCCTTGCAGCTCGGGAGTTTCCCATTAAATATTCTTTCACTCAGAGGTGTTGATTCATGAGAGAACTACACAAGACACATGGCCAAGTCCTGTCCCTGCAGTACCCCAAACTGACAGCTGACCCCTGCCACTCTCCAGAACAGAAAGTATGCCCAGCCTATACACATGGGCGTGTTCAGCAAAGAGGACACCAGCTCTGCTCCATAAACTGGGCTCACCTCTTGCAATCATGCCTCCAAGCTGAGCTGAGGCCCCGTCACACAGAAAAGCCCACCTAGCTCCCTTGGAGCAAGAGCAGCGGCAGCTTGCAATTACTGGCTCCTAGCAATACAGCTGCAACCACAGCGTCACGGATGCTAACCTCAAGGATAAACGCCAAGGGGGACGGAAAAGGTGACCAGAGCAAGAGCATGCCCAAATAATCAATCTGTGGATTGGAAGGCCATCACACAGACCCAACAGTCCCCCTGAAAGAAAGGGTCAGAGGTAAGCAGGAACTTGAAGCCACGTTTGCTGTTTACAGCTGAAAAATAATTGGGTAATTGCAAGCTGGCCACTTAGAAAACTAACTTTCACCCATTCCATCTTCACATCCTTGCTTCATATATGGGTATTTCATCTGTAAAATTTAGACACTCACAAAGTGGCCCTAATGTAGCCATCGTCATGCTATTAACATTCCTCCGAAGTCATGGAAATGCTAGGATGTACCTGATGCATTCAGAAACCCAGCAGGTGCCTTCTGCAGGTACCACACGTCCAAGCAATGCCAGGAAGCAGTCATAAAGTTAACACAGTAGTAAGCTATGTAATTTTTAGATAACAGCTACTTACATAAGTACAGAAATTGCTACATTTTATATGTACAGATTGCTCACATTCCAATTACGGACCAAGACCCAGTGCATGCAAATAATTAGTATTTAGGAGCAATACATTATTTTTTTCCTCTGCACGCCACTCTGATCTGAAAATGCTGGTCGATTCCTAAGTTACTTTGCATGTGTCAGTGCAATTTCCCCTCAGTCCCAGAAGCTTCTGGAGCAGGTAAGTAATGTTATAATGTTACAAGGGCCTAATAATTGTGTCTGGGAAGCTTCCCATACAATTTTCATCTTTTATTATATGGTTAGCTTGTTTATACATCAGTATCATTTGGCAAATTGCATCTAGAATACATGGGGAGGCCGGAGCTTAAAAATACACTCTTGTTCCTCGTGGCAGCCCCAGGTGCAAGATATTATCCTTTAATGCCACGGAAAGGCTCCAGCTACCTGACATGAGGACAGGGTACAGCGATGCTGATTCAGTAATTTCATTCTCAAGCTTTTTTGCAACATCCATGCGTTTGCATTCAAACGCTGACATTTTAATACTCAAAACGGGTGTCAGCGGCTGGA
>NW_009259184.1:1193365-1207140 GCF_000687185.1 Egretta garzetta
CCGGCGCCCTCTCCCTGGGCCGCCCGGTGAGGAGCCCGCGTCCCCCCGAGCGGGAGGCCGCGCCGTTTATTTATTTAAGGCGATTTCACCTAGGAGCCGCTGATCAAAGCTAATGCAAAATAAATGTCTCCCTTTAATAGACTGATTCTTCTAAGCCCTTGACACTGGGAATTGGGATTTCCCAATGCTATTAGCACTTAGCAGTAGGCGCTCCAGGCCAGCCAAGAACAAGGGATTAAGAGGTATTTGTCTAAACTAATTTCTCTCTCTATACCGGGTCTATAGAGACTGGTGTTACTCTGCTGGAATTGTGCAACACGGCTAATTGGCTACAAATTTAACAGTGGCAGGGGTCCCACCGGAGGCTGCCATGTATTCATTACCCCTGCTCTCGCCTCGAACGCGCGCTGGCGCTGGGCGCCTGGGCCGGCCCTGCCTGTGCTGCCCTGGGCTGGCCGGGCGCTGCCCCAGGGAAGCGGCCTCCTTCCCGTGGGCCACCCCGGGTCAGGATCCTGGGGCTGGGGAAGGTCCTGTCGCGCCTGCCTGGGGAGCCAGCAGGGCTTGGGCGCCCTGTGGAAAAGCAAGTCAATCAAGTAAAATCATAATTATCATAGAAACAGGATGTATGCAGCACTGAGCCTGCGAACTTTTATTTATTTGAATGACCGTTCAGGACGGATGTTGACTTTTTTGGACAGATGCTATACTGCTGCTCATACCCCTTCCAGAACAAGGGAGAAAAAACCTTGCAATATTTGTCTGCGATTCCTTGAAATTCCTCCCTCCAGGCTGGTTTGCACCTTGACTCCACTGAGTGTTTCCTTCTTTATGTCTTAAGCACAACCCAAAGCTAAAAGTAGTTACATTTGTGTCACACACAGGCCTGACCAGGGGAAAGACACAGGAGCCATTAAGGGCACACAGATGCCTTTTCGTTTTGGTTTTAGGTCAGTCAAAAAGCACCAGGATTGCTAGAACAGTCCTGGACTAAGGAAGAAATGCTGGGAAAGCCCACAGCCTAAGTCACTGCTGCTGGAGAATGATTGTGTGACAACCAGGAGTTTATTCCTCTGCCCCGAGGAGCATCCCCTCACCCACAGTAGCACCGTTATGCTATTGCTTCTTTTTGGAGGGGGGGCAGGATTCTCCCAGCAAGACTGGACAGTAGTAGACAAAGGCCTTGGTTTCCAAGATGAATTTCTATGCTCCCAAAGGCTCTGATGGAAATCTGAATAGCCATATGAGTCAGGCAGGACCTCAGTGTCCCAGTCTTTCAGAGCTGTCTTCTCAAGATGAAGCACTACATCACTATTGCCTTGAGCAGAAGGGTCATCCTGAAGTTGTGGCATTATCCACCTCAAGTTGCCTGGAAACCTGGGGTACTAGGAAATAAAAAACAATAAAGCTAAAGTTTCCCACCTGGCAGTTTGGATTGCTGGATCGTGTCACACTTGCTAACACTAGATTCACAATCTAGGTTGCTGTTCTACCTGAGTCGTTTTGGTTTTCATCCTCCAAACCCGAGGACAAAACTCACGGTCTGTGATTTATCTGCTGAGTTCAGCACCATGTAATGCCTCACCTGTAACATACACCTGTGAAACTCAAGTAGCATCTTACACAGCCAGGCCGAACTATCAAGACACTACTGCAAGAGTGGCTGTTTAAGAAGCTTTGCAACGCTGTTTGTTCAGTCTCAGCACGTGCTGCTGGGCAAAAGTACCCTCCTCTACTGAGAAAAGCCCATGAAAATTCACAGAATGAAATTCTGGCTTTAGTGAGGTGGATGGGAAATACTCAGAATTTCAGCAGGGCCAGAGTTTTACTGGTGGAGGACACAGAGCTTCAGCTGCTCAGTGGGGTGCCCTAAACAGCCACAGGAACCAAAGCCGGGCTGGCGACGTTTGCCCTCACTCTCCCTTATGTGCACGCTGATGAAAAGTCAACAAGTGGTGTCTGTTGATGTGGAATACGCTGGTGTTCTGCAAGGACCCAAAAGAGAGCATGCGTTTTAATCTCAGTCTACAAGATAACAGTAAGATGCTGGCCAACAATCAAATTAACAATATCAGTCCAGGAGCAGACAGGATTAATTGTTTTAAAAATCTAGTATCTAAGCTGTCATTGATGAAAACTTTCAAGCTAGAGATTGCATGGCCTTAACCAGAGCGCTTCTTGAGATGCGCATAGAGAACACGAAAAATTCAGTGGGAACATCTTCAATATGAGGTAACGCAGGGATAGGGAAGAAGAAGGCAGAAAATAAGATGAAGATCGTTCAAGGTGTTCCACTTCTGCACAAGATATAACTAAAGAATCGTCGTGGCTTACCAGGAGCGGAAGCTGTCTGCCGAGGCAGTAAGTACCCCTAGTAGCTTCATACAGCAGCCAGGGGCCAAGCTGCCTCGCCCCCTCTCATTAAGGGAGAAGTGCCCCATTCAGTGAGGCACTTCAACAGTTGTCTACCTTTGAACGTGCAAATACCCCCATTAAATCTGGTGGATCAGGGCCAAAACTAATTAATTTAGTGATGCTTTGCATCAAAATCTCACTTGCAATACATAGCCCTCACAATCAGAAAGACGGGGGATTAATTAAACTATTTAGAAAGCCGAGCAGGTTAGGACTGGGTTAGGACTAAAGAGCATAATGATATCCGTAGTGGAAGCCAGAGAAGCAAATGACCCCTGTGAAACTGATAGGAATTTGCTGAGGATTTTTTTCTGTTTGGTTTTTTTGTGAGATAAATGAATTGGGACTGGCAAGCCAACCAATTTTGGGTCCAAGAGGCCATGCACTTTTATTTAGATTACTTCTTTCAACCTGTCCCTACCAACCAGCCTCAACCCAAACTGTATCATAAGCAGCAGCTTCATAGTACTTCCAGGTATCAAAACAGGCCATTAAAAGCTTCTATGGCTTGTGATGAGACACACATTAAAAAAAAAAAGAAAGAAAGAAGGAAGAAAGAAAGCGAACCACTGTAGTATTTAAGACATTATTTAAATGTGAACCTAAATGCATTCAGAGCATGTCTTCTTTGTGCCCAGCTTAGCAAGCAGGCTGGACAGAGAGATACGGGCTTGGTAATATGCAGTGGACAAAATCAGATTCTGTTGGATTACACTCACTAACGAAACAAGAAAAAAAAAATAATCAAATGAAGTTACTGGAACGATGTTTGAGAAAGTGAAAGAGTAATTGCAGCACTGCAGGCTCTATGGCTGAGCCTAATTCTCTAGGGCTCCTTGGGGTGTATCGGCAGCTCCATCAGCTGAAGGGCGCCAGTTTGCAGCTGCTGAGGATCTGGCCTTTAAACTCACCCAGCTTGTGTCAGCAACAGAGTGGCCTCTTACAACCTTTCCGCAACACTGCAAAATCTTTAATGGCTTGGCACTGCTCAAAATGATTCCATTTTGTAAGAGGAAAGTAAGTGGTATTTCACCTGCCTGGGAGGACCTTTCTCTTCCAGCTGATTAAGGAGGAAACACTGTCGTAACCTCAGTTCTTCTAATACGACAGGCAGTAATGAATGGCTGAGATGACTGTGATCTTTGCATCCTATGGCCAGTCTATTTCCTATAGGTGTTTCCTGTGACTGTGGGAAATTACGGGCAAGGCAAGGGAAGAAGCATGCCAGACAATGATAAACACTCCAGAGTCAGAGCAGCATGAAACCGGCATGCCCGTATTTGCTATTTATTAGCACATACGTGTTTATGTAAGGTTCTGTCCTCTACCAAGTGGCTGTCAAGAACTGCACAACTATAGGCTTGGATTCTTTTTTCCCACCAGGAAACGTATCTTGCATGTATGTGAAGAACATTGTACACAAAAACATTTTCTGGATCCATTTGCCAAAAAACACCCCAAGAGACTTACGGGCATCTTTGCAAAAACAAGTCCAATTTCCTTTTAATTTTAAAACATTATAACGTTCATTTGTTCAGACAGGTGAGTCTCTCTCTGAAGCAACTACACACAGTCCTGCTTAGGAAGTTATGTAGTTTGATAAACCTCCAGAACTGTAGAAAACAATCCAGACTGAACACAGGTTTTTGACATTACACTCGGGAAATGACTACCTTTGCAAACAATAACGTCTCCGTGCCTAAGCCCTCAGTTCCAACAGTCATGTACATTCATGCATGGAAAAACCTGTAAGAACACTGACATGCCAGAATGTTTGCAAGATCACTGCCTATGAAAGGTTATTCACAGACACAGTCTCAGGCAAAATCACGCCCTCAGAGGTATTACAGCCCTGCCAAAGTCACGGAAAGCCAACAGTTTTCTACTGTGTGAGGAACAATAGAGCTATTCTGGACAAGATTTATTCTGAAAAGTAGAGGCTGAGGATAGTCATAATTTTCTTTTCAGAGCACCAAAAGCTGCTGTGCCTGACCGTGAAGGTTGCCACAGGACATACCCTACCCACCAGAAAAGCTAAAAGCACAAAAATCAGAGGCACAAACTTTTCCTTCTGTATCCCCCACTCCACAAGTACACTCGCATGGCTTGTACGTGTTTCCTTTGCCACAGATGGCAAAACGAGTCCTGAGATCGTTGGATTTACAAGGCAGCAAAACCACTTGATAGTGCGCTGTAGTCACAGGGGAGTCCGCAGCAGCCGTGCTTTCCATGTCCTGGGCAGTGACAGTGCCTCCAGGCTGCCGAGCCCACTGTGAAGGTCTGTAGGGAAGGCACATGCCCAGGGAGGGGAGTCACGCACCATTTGGTTGTCACTGATTTTCCTCAGCAATGATGATAGCTCCACGGCACCTCAACAGCCTGTGATAAAGACTTTGTTTTCCCCTTCTGGGCATTGCCAGCCAAAGGGCTGTGGTCCCAACTCATCAGCTGCACTTCAAGATGTCAGAGACCCTAGAGCAAGGGCCAGGTCCTCCCTGGGCAGGTTCTCACCTTGAGGAATTCGAGCCGTGGTAGGCAGAACTCAGAGTCTCGCCCCAGCTCACTCTCCAGGTGATATGATGTACGCCTCTCCTTGGCATCCACATCTACACTGATCTTCCCCAGCTCCCTGCCCGCAGTGCTCTGTAAACCCTCTTTAATCTCCTGCCAGGCACTGCAAAATTGCCACCTGCCTTCTCAGGCAGCCCACTGCAAGGAGCCTGCTGCCCAGTGCCCAGTTTAAGGAGCAAGACTCAAGAATACCAGATCACCGTGGACCTACATTAAAAATGCCTCCCTCGCACATGATGCGCCAGTCAGAAGTTACCCATCAGTGCTGGTAACAGCAGCGCTGCACAGGGAGGGGGTCACTGGCAGGCTGGGAGCACACATCAGTCCACAGAATAAGATATTGGAAAAATGAAGCAATTTGCAGCAGTTGCTAGTAAATAAACCAGTGCTGCTTGAAGCTTTGGGTGTAATCTAGCCAATATACCTACCTCATTACCACTGAGATGTCATCCTGAGATTCACACATCAAAAAATTTGGCTAAACATACTAGAATAAGAGGGGTAGGAAGCAGGTGGCATAAGAGGCACTCTGAGCTCTACACCAGCTGCAGAGAGGTACAAAGCCTCCTCTTAAACATGATGGAAGAGAAGACAATGATGAGGGAAACCCCAGGCTAGGTGCCTCTGGTCTAACAAAATCCCACGCATCTCATCAGCAGCACTGAACGTTGCATTGGGAAGTGCCATACCCGGGCAGTGGATTCCAATTGCAGTGAGTCTCTGAGATCAAGACACTTAAAATACCACTTTTCTAATGTTTGTACTTTTTAGGGTTTCTCATGTTTTGGGTGAAATCCCAAATGCAGGTGACAGGAATTGCAGACACCTGCCCCATGAGGTATCTGTCTGACACAAATACGTGTCGAGTCCTTTGAGAGGAACGTGGCTGTATCCATTCCACATGCCAACATAATCAGGGACATCCAATATCATTCAAAACTGTTTACACTGTCAGTAATAACCCTGGAAGAAAGAGGTTTTGAGCTGCTTTTTATTGACACTCACCTCATTCCAGAGCTCAGCAAAAATGTGCCTAGTTGATACAGCCAGCCGCAGAGATTTTTATTTTCTCTAAATAAGTCTGAATAAACAATAAAAGGTTAAGTGCTATTTTTGTCAAAGCCTGAAACACAGGCAAACAAATTGAGGGTAGAGAACTCAATTATATGAAGCAGAAGCTACTGGCAGTTACACTCAGCAGAGCTGAATAATTTTCAATTACTCTGGGAGAAGAGGTCAACAAAGTGTGTTCCCCAATCTGAACATTCCTAAACCCAGACCTCCTAGCATTACAAGTGCCCTTTGTCAGGGTAATTCAGTGGGGGTTTTGGTGTTTTTTTTTTCCAGCAAGCACCCTTCTCCCTACTTTGATCTATCAAGTCAAGTTCTTTTCGCAGGGCACCTACATTAAACTTATCCCAAATATATGCCTGCAACAGAGAACGCATTTGAACCCCTGCTTCCCAAAAGCCAAACTTCACCACCATTGCAGCCAAGCACTCTGCCAGAGACATGCTACAACGTTGAGGAGACTGCCATAAGTACCTCTCTGGCCCAGGGTGCTGGGGGTTGTAACCCAGCTAAACCAGCAGATGGGCCCCATCCCGGGGTTACCTGTGCCGGTGTCTGAGCTTCCTGGCTGTGCCACCACATCCCAGCTAAGGCAACGGGTTTTCCCCAGTAGGGACTGCAGAGGCTCAGCGGGGCTGGCTAGCTGCTCCTGTACAGAAGAAAAATCTGTGGAAGGTGCTATGACTATGCCTCCTACCAAACAAAATCAAGGAGTTTTGAGCACCACATACCGATGCTGTCATGTCTTCCTGGCTTTGAGACTTCATCTCTGCTACCATCGTTTTGCAACACTTCTAGCTTCAGAGTTTCTTGCTGCCATTTTTCCTTGGCTTTTCTCTCAGCAAGTTTGGTTTGGTTTTGGTTTTTTGTGAGTTTTTCTTTCCAAGAGGCAACAGGAATGGAGTTACATTTTCTGTCACAAAGCATCTCCATCACCACGTAAAGAGAAAGGAAGCTTCTGCTTTGGTGTGTATCATGCACACATATATACAATAAACAGCATATGCAGGCAGGATGGTAAAATTTCTAGCATATGAAATGAATAAGGAAATTTTCTATGTACTTCTGTTTTCACATACAGCAGCACCTAAATGTGGCAATTACGGTAACAGGAAAGATGCTCAAATGTTTATTTCTCCATTAGGACTTTACACTGCTATCTGGTCTAAATGGTGCAGTGAATCCTAACAGAAGGAGCTTTTATGATGATAGTGTCATTTTTACAGCAAATATAAGCTGATGATTTTCAGTGGAAGGAGAAAGCCACTAAAAATTGACTAACCTACTTTTTAGTCAGAAAAGAGACGTTTTATTTAAAACCTTTGTGTGAGAGAGGCAATCCATTTATCCTCAAATACCTGCCCATAAAGTTGCTAGTGTATGTGGAGAGAAGGTGAAAGAAGAAAAATAAACCCATTTCCTTATTTTCCACACAACAAGCAAAAACTGCCCACTATGTGTAAAAGAGGTTTTGAACTGGCTAGGAATTAAATGGATTCGGGACAGAAAAGCTCCCTCACTCTTAGATTCAGTCCTTCCTTGGAGGTCTGCAATTGTTGTTAGCTTCCTGGTGGGGGAATTTTCTCTTTCTAAGCCTGGCTTATATTCCACAGAACCGTAGAACAGCCTAGGTCGGAAGGGACCATGAAAGATCACCTGGTCCAACCTTACGCGGGAAAGGGAGCTCAGATGAGATTATCCAGCACCCTGTCCAATCCCATCTTGAAAACTTCCAGCCATGAGGACTCCACCATGTTCCTGGGGAGGTTGTTCCAGTGATTGATTGTTCTCACTTCAAAAAAAATGGTGATCTTGGAGCTATCTAGGGACAGAGAGGTGGTCTGCTTTCCTTATTCTGTTACCTTTTGAGGGACTGTGGGCAAATTGTTTCACCTCTGCAAGTTATTGCTCGCTTCTTTATAAACTAGGTATAAATCCACCTGACAAGGAAGGTTTAATAAATTAATGCTGCCAACTAGCATCTTCTACTGGAGGATTTCAGAGACCTTTCCTGGAAATCTTCCTGTGAGGGATGCAACCATGCTTTTGCTTTATTAGTCATGGACCTTTGGGGACTTTTGGTTTTCTCCTCAGCAAATGCAAACCTTATTCTGTCATCTCTCCACTGTGTTAGAATAGAAACAAATCTATATATCACTGATGAGAGTCAGGAGAGTCTTGCTGCAGGATGATGGACCAAATCTGGAGGCCTTGACTGTGTAAGGAAAAGGGAAAAAACAAATGCATAGGCTTAAAAAGACTGGTGAGCTGTGTCCACATAGTGCGTACCACATCAGCAACTCAGCGCACCCTTGTATTTTAAGAAAACTTAAATGTCAAACACTGCTGAGCTGCTCCCATTGCCTATTTTTTATAATGTGGAAGAAAACAGTCCCAGACATAAGAAAAAGCAGTGATAAAGAAATGTCTGTTATCTCATCCCAGGCTCTCTGTTGCTTCCTAATTCCAGTGTGGTATTCCCCTCCGCTGCTCACCCTCCCAACGCACTCTGCTGTGAGGCTGCCCTGATGTTGCTGTCTCTGCTACCTAGCAAAGCAGTCATCGTTTTAAGATAGAAGGCCTACAGATTTCATAAAGAGAGGCTCAGACAGCAGATCCCTGGCAGGGTGTAATACATTTTGTAGGTGCTGCATTGCTGCAATATTCAGGAACTAAAAGCAAACAAAGAGAGAAGTCAGCAGCCTATTCTTAAAACTCCTTTTTTTGGTCTCTCTTGCCTCCACTCCAGCTCTGCTCTCAGCACCCCTGCGCAGCAGAGGAAGCTCCTGAGTGAGCCTTGGCCCCCTTCCACTTAGAGGAAGGGAGAAAGCAAAGATGTGGCAACTAAATTTTTTCTTTGCCTCAGTTTTCTGCCATGCCTAGCTGTGCTTAGGCCTCTGCAGTTTTGCATCCTCAGGAGCACACTCAGAGCCTAACATGGAAGGCACAGCCCCAGTACTGTTTCTGAAAGGGAGGGAAATGGCGGGGGGGAGTGGCTTTTGGGTTTGCAGCACTCAGCACTCCATGTAACATTGAGAAGTGACCAACAACTTCACAGGTGACTTTACATGTGGCTCCCCTATCTGCCAGATCTCTCCTGGCCATCTAGTAGGACTACATCCTACGCGTGATCACTTGAGTGGAACTTTCTTTTTTATTCCTTGTTCCTCACCAAAATGTTTAAGTTCTTTTTCTGGTGTGTCCAAGAAATTGGTACATTTTATCACATCAGGAAAAGACTGGCAGACTTCACTCCATGCCCCCTCGTAGCTGACTGACACATTGGCACCACCCCTTATTAAGTCACAAGAGGTCACCTCCTGCTTTTATCGGCCAGCAGCTCCTGTCAACCTGGCAGTGTTTCATGATTTTTAATACCGTCCTTCACACTTTGAAGGACCCCTGATAATCACCCACAAAGCGACCTGACCATTCAAATCTCTTCTTCCTGCTCTCCTGCAAAACACTGCCAAATTTGGGGCGGCTGTTGTGTTACACCCTACTGCACTGAGCAACATCATCAGAGTACTACAGGTGTTCCCTGCTCTGGTTGTTGTTTTGTAAAACATTGTAAGCACTTTGGCATAGGAGACCCCCTTGTTTCTCGGTGCGTTCTGCACAAAGGTATCCAGATCCAGGGCTAGGCTCTAAGTACCACGCGAATAAAAAGCAAAAGAAGATGATTTCCCAAGCTCTGTATGTATCATTCAACAAAAAAATTCGGGTCAAATTTGAGCAACAAACTTCAGGTCAAATTTAAGCAATTTCCTTTTATTTACTTCCATTTTATTGACAATGAACAACTCTTAGCAGGCAAACCTCAAAATATACCTCCAGTAACAATTGTTTTGCCTCAGGTATTTATGCAGCATTCTAACTACAGCATCTATATAGCATTTCTTTTTCCCCACGCATACAAATACACACTCATACTTAATACATTAGCATTTCCACTATACGTTTTTACAGTGTATCCAGTTAAGCAAATTGCTCAATTAGCTGAATAGGGTTTTTTCTTTTCATTGTGAAAAGACAGAGTCTTGCAGAATGGAACGGTGTTCTCGGTAAGAGGTCAGTTGGGTGTGATTTTTGGAATAAAGGAGAGAGGATGAGTGGGTTGTAAAAGATTTTTTTAATTATTCACATTTTATTGCCTTAAAAAGTCAAACAGAGAGGGCAAACCAACACACGTACTGGTTCATGCTGGTATGTAACAGTAGCATGTTGCAGAAAAAGGCCACCACACTCACTGGAATTTTCCCCTTATAGCATGTACCTCATGGACATAGAAAAGATTGTGGGACTGTCAAATACCGAGTGTCAGGGAATGGTATATCCACTCGTTGGTAAAATAAGTCAGTTAATTTGGCAGGTAAGTATTAAGTAATCATATTGTCAGAACAAGGCAAGTGGCTAAGAAAGGAAGACAAAGAAGAAAAGTAAAAATATAAAGACAAGGAAATAGGAAGGAGCCAAACAGGAGAGGGGGAAGGAAGAAAACGCAGGAGTTTGATGGCCAAGCGATGAGAGAGTAAAAGATGATAATCCATCTGTTCCGGATGGTGCCGGGTCACCTTGTCCTCATAGCTCACGTTGGACTCCATTTCTGACTTCCCGCTGCCTGGGAGAATCTGAGCACCATCCCACCTGGGTTTTGTTACATACAGAAAGGAACAGCTGAGAAAAACTCAAGCAGGTTGGATATTTCCTCATTCACATTTTTAAAGATTTTTTTTTTCAAAAAACTTTACTATTTTCATGCTGTCTGTGGATTTTTCTCATTTTTTGCTTACTCAAATCTTAGCAAATGTTAGTTTAATTTTTTTCAGGAAATATTGTTTCATCTTGATTTGGGTTTTCCCTTATTTGGTTTCAACAGAGCAAAATTTCAGATGAGCTGAATAAGTTCTTTTAATTTCATTACATTTTCCTGGGGTAAAAATGTCTATGATATTTGCCTAGGCAAAGTGTTACATCACGTACTCTATTTATGTTTCAGCATTGCAGTGACTTTTAAAAGCTCACAGCAGGAAATGAAGAAAAGCCTGAACTCATAATTATTAAATAATAATAAAAAATATACTCTGCTAAGGTTGCATTTATTCAAAATGGTACAATTAATATATCCCCATGTTTCCATTAATATACATTCCGGTGGAGAAATTGATAGGAAATGTGGTCATGGCATGAACTTTACAGCAGATTTGCATAGTCTCTGCTGAGCAGAGTTTACCTGAGCAAAGCAGCTTGGATAAGGAGTACTGAACGGGAATGAGATTATCTGTCATGCACCACCTGAACGATCAATATCTGAGTTCTCCTTGTATTGACAGAGTAGGAAGGATGCTACTTAGCATGATCAGACATCACAGGCAATAGGGAATTTAAATGTTCCCCCTTCCTATGGGGGCAAACCATTCCTCTCTTAAGCTTCCTTCAGCCTTTATCCTTAGCTCTGCTCCCTGCTGCCGAGATGAAAATACCTGCAGCTCCAAAAGCCAGCCCAGGGGAAGGTTGTGTAGGACGTCTCCCCACATGATTTCCCTCCAGCTCCACCCTGCAGGTCCTGGCACTGCCTTGTTCTGCCTGTCTTGGGCATCTCCAATGGGCAATGGGCACAAACTGAAGCATAGGAGGTTTCAGTTGAATATGAGGAAGAACTTCTTCACTCTGAGGGTGACAGAGCACTGGAACAGGCTGCCCAGGGGGGTTGTGGAGTCTCCTTCTCTGGAGATATTCCTGGGTGATGTCCTGTGCAACCTGCTCTGGGTGAACCTGCTTTGGCAGGGGGGTTGGACTGGATGATCTCTGGAGGTCCCTTCCAACCCTTGCCATTCTGTGATTCTGTGATCGCCACCGTGCCCAGTGCCTGGGGCTTTGCGCCCTTCCCAGCTGCTCACCCACACTGCATGCTGAAACAGCTCCTCCTCTCCTCCCCAGGGCCAGCAGTCTGACCGCAGCCCACATTTCACTTGTTGCTCTGACCTGCGCTGGTGTTAAGCCATCACACAAGCAAAACCTTCATTCACAAAACATCAGTGCGGAGCCTCAGCCCCATTCAAGACATCAGTGGCAACGTGACCTTTCTTGGATTCTCATTACAACCACGGATTTGAAATATCTGTTGCCATCTGTCTTCACTCATGGACCACAAGTTTTTAGTCTTCAGCTTTATGGTTCTTCAGCACATAGTTCATCCCTCTGTGTAACAGCTGGTCTCTCATACTCAGATTAATTCCTACCTTCGGTCTGCCAGCAGCGCCACCTGACCACCCCCTCATCTCCAAAGCAAGTCCAAGTTTTACTCCTTGCACATGAAGAGCTTTTTCATCAGCTTCTGCAAAGTGACTGCTTTATTTCTCTCTACATTCCCTACAAAAGCTACTTTTGCCAGAAGGGCCTGCAGAGCACAGCCCTTGGGCAAGGGCTCAGCACACTGCAAGCTATGACTGCTGAGTACCGTGGAACTCCTGTTTCTGTGATCACGTATCTGTTTCGGATAATCCTGTTCTGGTACTTTGACAAACTCCTAGGCAGTCAGTTGTCATGCTCTGAAGTCCTAATCCTTGGTGGACTCCTGCAGATGCTACTGTAAGAGATGTAATAACATCCGGAACACAAATCTCTCATCTAATCTATTCTCCACCATTTGTCTTTCTCTACTAAAGATTACGGTGCAGGGCACGTCCCTACATGAGCTGATGCATGGGTCTCAAAAAAACACCAGAGCTGAAGCAGTAAGTGCTCACACTCTCACATAATTGTGGGAAGCTTTAATTTATTTTTTTTTTCATTTAAAGAGGGTACCCAACACTGTGAATAACTGGCAAGAAGCAAGATTTAAAAGGAGAAAAAAGGTTTTGTTAAGCTTTTAACTTTAAATTGTGTTTATGCACGGAGACCAAATTCAAACGGTGTTTATTTCTTGCAAGCACAGAGAAAAAAAAACTGTGTTGCTGCTGTTGCAGACAAAGGATGAGATGTGCAGAGCTTCCACAGCACCTGGCAGAAAAAGTGTCGCTGTGATTCCTTACACGCTAGTGTACGTTGTCATACAGCAAATACAGGGGCTCTTCTGCCCCCTCAAACAGGAGGCACAGCACAAAATGCCCCAACCCCCCTGCCAGGCCTAAGAGCCTATTGCTCTATATTCATCAAAATCATGCTTGAAGACAAAATATTCAGGAGATAATGAGCACAGTCCTGCTGCTATAGGAAAGCATCCATTCTGACTATTCAAGTACCGCGTCGAAGTGCAAGAGTAAAAGCAATTCTAATCATAATTTTATCTGTTATCATAAAGGTAACCAAAGGCTGCTTCTTTAAAGTTACAAGAACCAGCCAGCAATATTTTTATTTCACAAGGCTTCATTGACAGACTCTCTTGTTTGCAGCAATTCAGAACTCCAGCTACTGAAGCTCATTGCTTTTCTATTTGCCTCCGTCAGTGCCGAGGAGATATTTATAACTGTTGCAGTCAGTCTTGAAAGAAGTATGCAGCGCAAGGGTGCTGCACGTTACCAGTCAGGCAGAAGACGACAAAGACAAATAAAAAGCAATGAAAAGACATGATATAGATATAGGGAAGATTGTGACTACCGAAGAGCTAATGGGTTTGTGATGGTAAGAACTGAGCTTCGAAGAATACCAGGTACTAGTAATGGTTTTGTTGAAAAATCTCTTCAGACCATTAAAGTATTAAGCTGTTCTTTATCGCACTT
>NW_009259184.1:1207156-1222739 GCF_000687185.1 Egretta garzetta
TCTTCTTTTCTTTGCTAGTCGGTATTTTTTCTAATAATCTTTCTTTATGTCTCTCCTACTGGATTGAATAGCATTGAGCTGCCTTTGCCACACAAAATCACAGATGACTAGATTTTTGTTTCGTTCTAGACATAATTTGAGACAATCGAATTTGAATAGCAATTTTGTGTTCACATCTTTTATTTATTAAGGGTCTTCGAAATACAGGGAAAAGGGAAAATACAAAACCCAGTATATACGGGAAATGTCAAAGTGGGGAAAAAGCAGGCACACAAAAAAAAGAAATTTATTTCTCTTTGTTTTTTCTTCTAAAAGATGAAAAGCTAGAGAGCCAGATTCCCTCCCTTGGAGGGATATGCTCAGTGCAAGAGGCTGAAAGGATTACAGCAGGATGCCACTCAGGGAGCTCTCACCGTCTGTCCTGAGCAGCTCTGGTTTAAATTACAGCTACCTCAGGGTCCCTGTATCCCTAGCCAGCGTGCAGGGTGCCCAGCTGAGAGGCACCGGAGGACGCCAGTGTCTCCCGCGTGGCATCCCGAGGAGGGGATGCTGGTGCCCACGACCAGCCACCTCAGTCTGCAGCCCCTTCTTCCCAGGGTGCATCCTCCCAGCCAAAAGCTCAGGTGCTGGGATACAGGTATAGGTTACAACACAGCACCTCTGCTATCTCAAAAGCACAGAGGGAAAAGAGTATGGGACAGGGCCTGAGCTGCTCTGGAGCCACGAGCTTTAATACTGAGCTACGTGAGCTTTTTCCACAGGTAATTAGGACTGGGAACTGCCTCTGGCCCCAGGGAAGGAAAGACACACTTATGTTTCTTCTGACTTTGACCAAAGATTTTATTTCATCATTTCAAGCCATTTAAAAGGTGGTTGTGGCTGGATAAGTAACCAGGGCTCGGGATCCATCAGAACAGCAGACACATCTTCAAGGGTTGGACTACGCTGTGCCACCAGAATCTGCTGGGAAAAGGTAGTGCATTTCATAACTGCTTTCTATTATTAGCCCATCAGTATAGTCCTGGATTAAAAAAATCACTTCAAGTGAAGGAAAGGGAAAATGTATTCTTCTTTCTCTATGGCTGGATTCTCCTCCTTGCTTCCCTTTCCCAAAAATATTTTTAAATTTAAATGTGAAAACAAGTAATGGGTATGGATGGCTGTGTTCGAAGAAATGGAAGGCAGTTTGGCTTGCAGTTTTAGGGTGATTCTCACTTTGAAAATACTTTTCAGTAGTGTTAGATTGTTTAATGACAGCTATGCACCCTGCACGCATGACTTGCTTGACTTGCTTTCCTCATCTTCTTGGCAGCTGGGGCCGAGGGCTGCAAGAAGAGGTTCCTAAACTACATTTCCCTTTCCCGTATTTCAATATACAAGTAAATGCCCAATTTCTACAAATTCTGAGCAATTTTTGGAGTTGCAGCCCCCCTGGGGCTGCGCCCTCCTTCAATTTGAAAATCAAGATCTAGGACTCATAAAGAAAACAGGCACTGAAGGTTCCATCAGTGAGGGTTTTATGCCTGAATCACTAACCTGCTCAGTAGGCTTGCCAGCTTTCTCCAGTAATAATGCTTTACATTAGTTATTTGAGCTCGAATGCAGCATTTGCAGAAGAAAAACATTCTGCAGTTTCCCATTCTGGAAAGAGCTGATTGTTGTGTTGTCAATAAAGAGAAGGATTACAGAGTAGGCGAATTTGCTACATACACGTATGGCCCATGAAATACATCCCTCTATGAATCTTTAAATATTATCAGCCTACAGTAATTGTTACTTACACTCCACCCACTTCATCCTTCTTTCCTTCCTTTTCTCTGAAGAATAATTTGACAGTTGTTTTCTTTGAAAAAGTTGAACTACAAAATGATTTCTACGTCTAACAGGGACACAAATATGCTAGCATAAGTACAGTTAAGAAAATGTGGACAAATTTGAAATCCTCATCCATATGAAAGCAAAAATCAGAGTGTTTTCTGGAACTAAGATGGCTGGAGAAACCTGAGGCTGTGGTGGAAGGCAGAAAGGCAGAGGGAATTAAACCCTCACCCCCACCGCAGACCCAGGACTATCCTCCTAGCATTGTAAAATGGAATTTATAGCTAAAAATCAGGAAAATAGACCCAGGCATTAAGATCACAGGTGCTACTTCACTGACAGCCTATTATAAAGCTCCAACTGTGTCCAAAGTTATAAAGCAATTTCATAGTTATATTTATCAGGATGAATAATGTGCAAATCCACTTTTCTGGTTTGGGGTTGGTTGGGGTTTTTTTCGATATGTCATTATTAAAAGATTCCTACTGCACCTAGCAAGCCTTCCCCAGATGTTTATCCAGCACAGCAGTGAATGGCAAATGTAGATCCAAGACACAGGGAAGAAGCACTCAAGCCCTGCAGCGACGGGAAAGAGGCTCCTGCCACCCAGTATGAGGGAAACAAGGCAGAGCACTTATGTTCTGTCCTTATCCACACGACTCCCAAAGGCCAGCAGAGGCCAAAGAGATCCCAGCAAGTGGAGGTCATAAAAAAAAACCTGCACAGAACGAGTTACGAAGGCCAAGAAAAAAGGCCATTTTCAGCAGACAGATTCTGAAAGATGAGGTGGGAAGAAGAAGGATGCTTGGAAAGGGTGAAAAACCAGCTACCCAGCCACACCGAGAATCCAGCCAACGTGGAATGCAGTCGTTTGAACAGTCTGAGAAACCAGAGAAGTCACAAAGTCTCAGCCTTATGGTATCGGTGTGTTAAGAGCAAAATCAGGCTGTTCCTGGGTACCTTCAACGAAATTAGTCCAGGGCTATTAAAATGGTGTAATCAAAATCAGAGACTGCATCATGCACCGTGGGCAAGAAAGAAACCTGAAGGTACCCATCTACATCCAAATAGGTAGGGGTGTTTTACCTACAGCCCACATGTGCAGGAAAAAATAAAATAAATGGCTTTTATTTGTTTATGGAAAGAAATCTTTGCTGAAAAAAAATATAAGCTTATGACCAAACAGGCCTGGCTTACTCAAACCCCATCATGAGAATCCAAACATGATTTTCTTCTAAATCACAAGTGAATGATTTTCAGATGAAATGCAAATTTAGAGAGCTGAAGAGATGAAGGAACCTGCTTAAGAGCATCTGCCCAAAGCACAGTGGAGCAAATTCCAGAGAGAGGGACAGGAATGTCCAAAAGGAGAGGGGCATCATGTCTCTCAATCTTACCAAAAAAAGAACCAAAACAAAAAACTCTTAGAGAACTTGCATGGCACATGAACAGGATAAACAATTGAGGATGAAACTCAGAATTGTGAAGGAAGGGCATTAGCAGGGTCTAACCAGGACAAGACATTCCCAGCCCCTTTTATCAGCTCCCTTGGGGCTGATGGGGGGTCTGTTTAAAGGCACTATAATGGTGCTTTAAAAGATCTTGCAAGAGGGACCTAACAGGGGGGAAAAAAATTGTCACGGGAATCAGAGCCCTAAGGGGGCTCTGAAAAGGTTGCTGCAACCTCTGAAGCCACTGAGGTGGCTGAAACCAGTCCTGAAAGCAAGGTCTCACATGCAAGGATATTGTGGGAAATGGGAGATTACTTTACAAGACGATATTATTTCTAGTTTGTCTTTCCCATTCATTTTATGTTTCTCTACTTAACTTTAAGTTACTTACTATACTTTAATATTGTAGTAGAATCTGGAGTTTAAAGTTCTCTTGCTCCTCTTTGGAGAACTCACCATGAGGTGAAGGTACAGCCAGATCCACCTCGACACCCTGGGCCACTCAGGTTCCCATCACAAGTGCATACTGCAAACAGGCCCTGCTCCATATTTAGCACTATTAAATTATGACACCGAAGAAACACATGTAGTTACTGGCTGACATTATATTTAGCAAAAAGGCTGAAAACAGGAGTATCTCTTGTGTTAGGACCCAGTGTCAGAAGAACAAGGCGTGATGTGTGGAATACAGAACTCAAATGAGTCAAGAAAAGTCAATGTGATTCTGCAAATCTGACTAGTTCAGGATAGGTAGCCTGGGGACATCTACGGTCACAACCGCTGGGAGGTGGTGGTGACCGAAAATATGCTTGCTCTTCTGAAGTTGTCATCACCTGAAGATGCCCGCTGAAGAAGAGGAGGCATTTAAGCCTGGCTGGAAACAAAAGACATGAGAGGCTCAATGACTCCTCTGTCCATGTTACCTAACTGAGAAGCATGCAGAGCAGAGACGCTAAATGAAGCAAGTCTCTGCCATCACTAATTCTCAGAAGATAGGACTCATCTCACCAAACTGTACATGCTTCAAAGCCAGATGTTGCCTCAGCTCCCTCGGCAACCGGCAGCACAAGTGGCACCTTTCGGAGGTGATTCATCCCACCCATCTCACTTACCAACCTGGGCTGGGGCAACTCGCCCCGGAGAGCCTCTCATGCACATCATCAGGAAAAGAGGCCTGGGTGACTCACTTGGCCTCAACACCGATGTCCTGCGGCACTGAACGTAAGAGAGAGAAATCCCACCCGCAGAAGCTCCCTACAGACCTGCCAGCTCAGGGTACATCTGCTCTCGCCCCGCTCTGCTCTGCAGTGGTCGGCAGCGACGGGTCCTGCCTCAGCTCTGCCCTCTGCCTGGGGGCTCGGCTGGAGGAAAGTGAAACGCAGGATCTTCCTGCTCATTCCTCTGAGACGAAGAAGAATGAAGAGCTCCGAAGGTTAAAGTAAAAAGAGAAGAGCCACGAGAAGGCAGGCAGCTCTCAGATGAAGCAGATCCGGAGCTGGAGGGAAGAGGATGGCGAATGGGAATAAAAAATGGGGCAGCAGAACTGATTGGGGAGGAGTGAATGAATTGCTCATCAAAGGCAAGCGTAGAGGCTCTGCCTCGCAAAGAAGTGCTCAGAGCACTCTGTGGAGGAAAAGCCATATCCAGCCACGACTGCTCCACTCTGAGCACTAAGGCATGAATACACTTGGGCCCAGATTCTTTCCTGAGCTAACTCCACAGTGATACCAGAAATTATGCAAGTTAAGATGCATGTCTCTTATGAAAATGATGCAATAATCAGTGTCTACAGTTCGATTATGAGATAATTAATTTTAATTGCATATTACATTCTCATTGAATTAAAAGATTTGAAGAGTTTGACTATTTTTATATTCCCCTTGCAATACATTTTGTAGTCTGTGCTATTTAGAGACAGAAAATTGCAACTATTTTAAAAACACGACAATGACTTTCACCTCCCTGAGGGAAATCCTGAATTATTACCTTTGATGGCATCAGGGTTTCATCCTTATTCTGTTAGAGAAAATCATTCAAGACCCCTTCTTAGCTTTGCTTTCCACCTTTTGAGTGCCTTGAGTTCCCAACACTGAGGTGAAAAACGCTCACTATTTATTGTCAGGAAGAGAGGAAATTATGTCTTTTTTAGATTTTTTTTTTCTTCACAAGAAAAATTTTGAAATAAAAGTTTTCGTTTTGTCACATCTTCTTGGTGCCACCCATTCCACAGGAGCATTGGCTGAGCCCTTGGTCACCTCCCTGCCAGGGGAATGGGCTGCCGTCCTGCCTGGCACAGCAAGGGGCAGCCCGGCTGCTTCTCCCCGAAATGAGCCCGCACGCGTGGGTAGCACCTCGCTGCGGCTGTGGACGCTCCACTCCTGCCTTCAGCATCACTTTGCCAGTTGCAAGGGAGGGTGACTGAGGTCGGACATTGCCCAACGCGGCAGAGACGTGTTTTGCCTATTCTGATTTTCCATTTTTTAGCTCCCTCCAGCAGCCGAGCACTGAGCAAAATGTCCCTGCTAAAGCCCTCAACAATTCATCCTAATAAGTCACCAGCTGAATTGCACCTTGTGGTCCCACTGTGAGGGAACAAATCACCAACTTCTCCAATTGTTCAAATACCTTCTCAGATAGTTGCTGAATAAGTCATGCCAGTAACCGGCAGTTTGTAACTTCCCAGATATTCAAGAGCCAGCCTTTGAAGCCAACTGGCTTTCGGCCGGCTGTGGAGGCCACAGGGTAAGTTCCTCAGGATCTGGACACCTAGGCAGCAGCCTCTGCTTTTGCAAGGGGCAAAGTAAGAGCTCTCTGAATTGGCCTTCAGCAGTGAAAAGCTGGCATTTTCTGTGCCAGGAGCAGCTCCAAAGACGAATGAGGAGGGAGAACAGAGACACCTACGCTAGGCCCTCACCATCCCTTTTCAGGGAGCAGCACGCACTCCCTCTCCCAGCCTGACCCCAGTGTGCCTGCCTTCCCCGGTCGGATCTGAACACTCATGCTCCCACACCACCCGTCTCCAAACACTCAGGAGGCCAGACCTCGCTTAGCCAGGCGCTGGTCCTGCCTGCAGGGGTATGGTGGTGGGACACCCTCCCACAGGCAAGGGGGGACAGATCCTGCGAGCCCCAAATGTCCGGCCAAGGAGGCTCTGTGATTGCCTGACATGAAATGCAAGATACCGGGGATGTTGAAAGGAAAGAATACAAACTGCGTTTGCAAGCATATCCTCAGTTTCATGCTTAAATACATAACCTCGCCCATGCAGAAGTTTTTTTCTAGCATTAATGTCCCCCTGTGACCACCCTTTTGTGCCAAAGAGATGAGCAAAACTGCGGAAATCTCACCAAATGCCAAGATTTATGCTTTAGCTTTCGTCAGATCCCAATTTTTTAGACTCAAAGAATAAATGATGACAAGTTTTATATGCATTTCTAATATATTCCTGCCTTATACCCCTTGTGTCTCAACCTTTTCTTCCCTAGTCTTTTCTTGCTCTTGCGTGTTTTATTCTGACTGGAAGCCTGAAAGTGGGAAGGTATTGATTACACATCTTGTCTTTCTGACACACCGCAAAATATGCCATCTCCCGTTTTCACACTGGTGACTGGCTTATATGGCAGGTTTCTTCTCTTAGGCATAAAACACACCAGAATTGCATTACATGCTGCTGTTGTTTTTAACAGAAATATTATTCAACTCACCCAAGTTTTCTTCAGGAGATTTTTTTTCATTCCACTTAACGCCTAACCTTCTCGGGTTTTGACAGGTACACAAATCTTCCCAGAGGCTGCTGTTCCTGAGCTCGCTGTGTTGCCTGTGTTAAGAGTCTTTCATCCTGCGATCAGTGGTCCGGGGGATGAGAGCAAGCGATTAAGTTCTGCAATGTACCTTGCAAGTAGGGACCAATCATTTATTACTTAGCCGTGTCTGGAGCCTCTAAACTAAGGCTCAGCCAGTTCGATAAGTAGTGGAACAAAGGCTACTCTGGCATGAAGGCTGTTTATATTTCACAGGGGATTTTTTTTTTTTTTTGATCATTTTTCCTTAAACTGTTGGAGGGCCTTGGAAGTGCGTTACGGCAATTCCACTGCCGGTCCATCTCGCAAGAGCCGTCCGAAAGCCACAAGGCACGCGCGTCTACGTATCGACACACAGAACAGCCCGGCGTGAAACCGGGCTCTTAAACAATAGCAAGGGGCTTTTTATGCAATACAAAAATATGTTAAAAATACATAATGTAACTTGTCTTAATATACTTTTCTGAGTCTAAAAATATGCCAGACCAAAAGAAACATATTTACATAAAAAGCAGACAAGGTCAAATAACAAAGAAAGCCCTTAATTAGTTGTAATCAACTTTAATTTGCATACCGTATATAATTCCTAAATGATTGTTAATAATAACTTTATATAATGGACTTCCAATTTTCATGAAAATGGCACATTTTGATAAGCAGACACAAAACCCTAGTACTAATAAGGTTTAATTTGCATACATTAGACTGATTATCCAAACAAAAGGATTACAGTATTACTTCTCCATACCTTTATGTCCTTATTATGCACATTTATTAACTTCACAAAAGCTAGCTGTTAGTGACAAACAATAGCCGTGGCTGGAAGAGAAATCTACAGTATGAATAAAGTGCATTTTAATGCTAAGGAGCAAAGTTTATACTGCATAAATGTTTTGTTTAACTCTTTCTTTTGCAAAAGGCATTATGCTCTATAAGGCAGGCGCTATCAGATGGATAAATCGCTTCTTCGTTATGTGATTTTTTTTTTTGTAAAGAATAGATTTTCTGTAAAAATTATAACCTGCTTGCGCTCCCAGTTTCCTGATGTGAAGTTCAAAAACATGGATGGTGCTTGAACGTATCAGGAAAAGTGTTTACAATCACAGGATTAAGCCGTTAACTCATGTGATTCCAGGGCACAGTGTTAATAAATATATTGCCACAAGCTTCGTTTTCACAGCATAAATAATAATACAGGTGGCAATAGCTGTTCCTAAGGGTATTCCATATACCCTGCAATTAAAGTGTGAGCAAGGGGGAGCGAAAAAAAAATCATTAGTAGATCTGGTGTCTGAAGCAAATGATGCTCACAAGGGGCTGAGAAGAAAGCCAATAGATGTGAAGCTTAAATTGAATGCCACCCTGGAGCTCCCTCCACGCCGTGACATGGGGCTGTGCTGATCTGCAGTGGTGACAGTGATGTGAGAAGAGGATGTCCTCTCTGCCGCATTTCGTGCCCTTCTGGGGAGACGCCCCATCTTCCAACAGACACGCTGCTTTTGGAGAGAAGTTGTCAACCCACGTACTTCGATACACCATGGACGAGCTGGCTCTTCAGGGAGGGTTGCTGCGGTTGTTGTGAACCTCGAGTGACTTCTCAGGGATAAATTGTTTCTTGCACCATTTTTTGACTAAGGTCTCCATATCTACATGCTACCAGTTTGCCTGACGCATCAGAGCAACCCAGATCAGGTTTTAGTGTTAGACAGATGCCATCCAGATGATCCCTTGACTACATGGAGAGCGTCTGGCAAGGTTGCCAAGTACTGACAACAGACTATTTCTTTTCAATGTCATTTCCATCCAACCTCTTTGCAAAGGGCTACGGGGAACGGCTATGACTTTTTTTACCTGTGCAGCTCAAGGCCACTGACTTCTGGCTCAGTCCTGGTTGGTGCCACAGGGTCAAAGCCCAAGGCCCTTCCACCAGCAAAAGCCCAAGGATTTTGTTGGGAAGGTGTGAATGAATAAGGGTCTTGGGGTGCAGCCAAGGGTCTCTAACTGAGAAACCGCCACTGGGGTAATGCTGCACAACGACCACGTGCATTTGTTGGTCTGGAACAGCAGGTGCGGAAAATGCATTTCAGAGGACATAATATACATAAGAACATTTAAATCTACACAGAAACTTAGAAAGATCAGCCTTTTGCCATAAATATTGATGGTATTTACCATGACGTTTACTGTACTTGAGCTCTGCTATAAAGAAACTGATGTTTCGAAAGATGCCCAATATGCTTTTCTTCCAAGGAGACCCCAGAGGGAATGGATGGCCTAAGAGAAGACTCTGGAGCTGTGTTCCTGGACTAGCAGTTTCCGAATCGACCCTAGTTTATTCTAAAATATTCAGAATAATCATGCTCAGAAGATTTAGCACTGTCCATTCTGTGTTCAAAGACACACAGCCACCAAATCCTACTGAGACCCAGATGAGACTTGGATTCCCAAAAGCACTGTTGAAAATAAGACTTGGTATCCTACATCATTTAGGCATTCTTAAGGTATCCCAGGTCATGAAGCATATTGAGTTTTGCATAGATTTTAAGTTAGTCAAAAAGCTTCTGCTGACTGAACATGGATTTTTATGGGGTTTTAATCAGAATGCAAATACACATGGCTTGCTTTTTCCTACCAAATCACAGCCCTGTTTCCACTGAATCCTATTGGGCTTGATCTGGCCTCGCTTCCCTGACTCATAATCCTCATAGACGACTCAATTAGGTTACCTTTGGATCCAGACTGCAGCTGTCAATCTGTAAGTAAGAGCATTTTCCTAAGTTCCTGCTGCTCTACTCATATTCTTCTCCTTCGTAGCACTTCGTGGTGATTCAGTGAAGTGTGCCTGATCCTCACTGGACACTCATTCTTTTTTTTTTTACTTTGCAAAAACTGGGACCTTCCTACGAAATGCCTTCTGCCTGGTTCTGCTCCCCAGTCCGTCTTCCTGCTCTGTACTGCAGAAAGAGGGGGGCAAAAAAAAAAGAGTATTTAATCTCACAGGCATTTGGGTTTCTGTCTGCCATACTGCAGGTCAGAATCCACCTTCAGTTTTGAAGACCCCTTTGCCCATTGAATTTGTACGGTCTTCTCCCAGGTAAAAAAAAAGAATATTTGGGCCCCTTCTACAGGGTAAGGAATTAGAACAAGTATAAAGGATTGTCCAGTTATTCTCACCTGTAAGTTTGCATTCAGCAAAGGAGGATGTGTGCTACTATTCCAAGTGACAGGTCCACAGAAAAGCCTCTGACACACAGCAAGTTTCAAAAATCAGAAGCCATGTTCAGTTTTAGAAACCCTGAGGACAGTTAGAACCCTCCAGACATTTCGGTGGTATTAGAACAAAACCAAAACAAAACCTGAAACCAGAATAAAGCCAAGCCATCCCTTCTAGCTCTTGTTCAAAGGAAAGAAAACTGACATTTCCCTGAGCATCGCTATACAAAATGGATGACAGCACACCCTGCCGAAGGAAGCAAACAGGCTGCTCGAGTAGCCCCCGGCTCACCTGAAAGCCCAGCCAAAGTCTTACCTATTTGTGCTGCGATTGCCTGGGTTGCAACACAAAAACCATCGTACAAATGTGCTTTCACTCATGAGAAAACCCCACTGACTCGAGGAATGAAAGGTTATGAGTAAGGGTTACAACACAGGAACAATAATTTAGTTAAATCCAATGTCTTTTGTTTAAAGTTAGTTTTTCTGTGGTTCCATAATATTATTTTTAGTTTTCAGGAATGGAAACAATAGCCGAGCTCTGTAAGTGCCAAGTCTTTGTCAAAGTTTGATAAAAAGCTAAAAGACAAGAAGGTGCATTGATTCCAAATAATAACTTATACCCTGTGATTTCAAAATTTTACAATCCGTGCACATGACTGGAAATATCTGTCTATAGAAGTTTCTAAGAATTATGTATGAAGGGGAAATCTTAAAGCGCATACTCTTTTTTTTTTATTTTATTTTTGAATGGAAAACTTCAAAGCAAGAGTCCAACAAATTGCAGCTGTTGGAACTGCTGAGCCAATTTACAATCAAATTGAATTTTTTTCCATTAAGAAAAAAAAAACAACCCTTTGAATTTGGAAGGAAGCGCTCTGCTCCCTACCAGCCCACTCACACTTTTCTATAACGTCACGCACACCCGCGGTCCCAGTTCTCATGTTCTTCCGGTGCTTCACTAGAGTTAGCGCAGACATTTTTAAGACTGCATCTCCATTCTTAATTATTTCAGAACATCAGATTTTTTCCTCATTTCTGTTTTCCCATTTCAATCTGCTTTACAAGTCTAATTTATAACTGTGCCTGATTGGGGTACCTTGGAAGAAACTCTTCCACCCATTCGCTTCTGCACGCTTCACTGCTCTTGGGCTGCGTGAAGCGATGGATTCTCCTCAGCGCAGCTTAGGAGATCTCTGCCCTGCGTCTCTCCCAGCAGCGTTACACCTGGGAGACAGCAAGTTCATTCATACCTCAGCACGTACACAGCACAGTGTATTTCCATAAAGCATCCCTCTTCCTACGGAGCACGACAGAGTACTTTGAATCTTACGTTAAAAGAGATGCAGAATATTAAGCAGATAAATATGGATGCTTATAGCAGAAGAGATCCTTTGATGATCTGACCGGCATTCAGCCATGATTTATAACAGGGATGCTCCATATAAAGGTGCCAACACCAAAAATTGCAATGAGCAGCACTGACAGATGGCCTCTTAACATCAGGCCGTTGAAGAATTTTCTCCACGTATCCATGAGCATCACCCCCCTCCAGGAAAAATGCTCATTCCCTCCTGTTAAATGCAGATTTTTCCTAACCAAACCTTTTTTTTTTAAAAATCAGGATGAGATAGCAGTGCTCCCTAAGTGACCGCCAGAGGCAATGACGCCCGCAGATGTAGAAAACAGTAATAATAAATACGGTTTTAAGGTTAGGTTGGTTGAGGGGAATGGCCCGGCAGAGCTTCACAACCAGTTTGCCGTCTCTTCCCTCTATTGCCCTATTTCCCTTCAGCCATCCTTATGGATTAAACAAGCCTGATCTCACGGATAACACCACCCGGGGAAGGAAATGCCAGGCCAGCTCCAACTCATGCCCTTCTCCGGATCATTTTGATTCCCGCTCTGTCCCTGTGCGGCTGCATTTACTGAAATAGAACATAGCACCACATGAAGGTCACACCGGAGCCAGGCGAAGAGGGTGAAAAATGTCCTTTGCTCATCGAACACTCATTTGAATTTTTAATGGCTTTGCTTCAGCTATGTTCACACCCCCTCTGCGGTTAGAGGAGCGATCGCGTTTCAGTGGTGCGAATGCTTGCAGAAAACCCGCGTCGGGAGTTGCCCACGGATGAGCTGAAGAAGCCCAGCTGTTACATTCACACACACACACACCTATTTGCACAACCGGTGTGTTGCTGGCGCAACAGGCGGGTAATGCAATCGATACCGGGGGGTTTATTTGACCAACTCCAGCTAAACAACGGAAACCATTTGCAGTCAAGCACTTCTATTACTCATTTAAAGGAACCGCTGAAGCATTTTCGATAACAAATACATTTAAGAAAATGATGCTCTTGCTCATGGATATTCCACAAGCAGAAGAAGAGAATACGTTTGACAAATAAATTATTGCTTATGAAGCCTTTGCTCGGTTCTAGTCAGCACTTACAAAAGAAAATAAGACAGAAGGTATAATGTTAAATAAGCCTATGATCATCGTTTTAATTTTTTTAGACCACTGCACCTTAATGCATTAATAATGTTCTCCGAGTTTCTAAGGATTACTGCAAGAAAGGTACTCGGGATCTTACCCGTGGCTTTTCTAGGGTCAGAACAACTGTACCTCCATCCATCACCCAACCTCCTGGAAGGCACAGATGTAGGGCTGTAGGATGCAGAGCTCCACCCATTCACTCTTATATTTAGCCAAACAAGTTACATGGAAACATGTTGTCCAGAAAAGGACTAGATTTGAAGCCACACGGTGCCGGGGAATCCACCGCTGCCTTGCAGAAAGGCCGCGGCAGTCAGCAGGGACAGCCAGAGCTTGCAGAGGGGTGGGGAGGTTGAGATCCTCGGGAGGGACACACATGGGAAGGGGATGGAGAGGAAAAATGGAAGAGTAAGGGGGCTCCCAGGTAAATCTAAAAGCCTAGAAAGGGCCTCTGGAGGACTCTAAGGACCCAAAATGCCAGCAAATGGGACAGATACGGTACTGGTGGCATCCCAGCCTCAGCCAGCAAACTGCCAGCCCTGACGGGATTTCACAAAGCCGAGCACATAGGAGGGCAAAAAAAAAAAGAACCAATAAAGAGAGCGGGTCGTGCAGTGCGGATAAGGTTAGTGACCTGGAGGAGGTGACAAGCCAGCAAAGGGCACACGTGCCTCTGCCCAGCCCCAGCTCCCAAAGCCAAACCTGAGGCATGAAGGAGAGGAAGGCTCACAGCCTCCGGGGAGGGAGAGTGGGCTGCGGAGGGGTCGCACCAGTGAGCTGCATGCTCAGCTCCATTCTTCTGAACCAGTTCCAGGAGCACTGGCCTGGTAACAAGGCTCGAGGAATAAATAGGTTACATGCAGTAACTAAATCCAACAGAGTTATTGTCGGTGACTGGATTTCTGAGAGACATCACCTCAGACCTGAGCTAGCAGGGACCGCTTTCTGGGCTCATGGCCATGCAAAAAAAGGGCCAACCCGAAAGTGAGCAGGAGTGCTTCTGGAGTGTGGACCGGATGAGAAGTTTTGAGTTATTAGAAGAGGGGAAACAGCGGAAGAGAAATAAAGATGAGACGCCTTCACCTAAAGCTAACTGCTGTCCTCTCTCTGTAGTGAAAACCGTGTTAACAGGAAAATAGGCCACCAAGGAATTAAAAAAAAATAACATCAGCTGAATAAAAAAGGATTTAGAAAATACTTTTTTGAATTAAACCTATGGAACGAGGCCCAGATTCTTCCCACACATAGGCACGGGCTAAATATTAAGTATATGAATAATTATTCCAGAGTCACCACCGCTGCTGATGTCCAGCCTCTGTCCAGTTGCAAGTTAACATGGAAATCGCTCCCTGATCCAGCGCCGAAACCAAAGCCAGCAACAAAAGCAAGGGCTGCCTCACAGACAGAAAAGCAGCAGCACTGCAAGCCGCTGTGTCTAAGCCAAACTGAGCTGCGCCAGTCCGGCTAACTGTGAAGTGAGGGTGTGGCTGCACCCACTGCAGCTGACCTCCTGCCCGCTTGCTTGCAGGGGGACGGGGGGCCAGGTTTCGGCACAGGTCACAGGGCTCCCTCCATTCACCCCCTGGGCAGGTGCTGCAGCCCCACGTCCAGGGGCGCAGGCCCCAGGAACTGGTGGAAACGGCTGATGGGTGTCCAAAAAAAGCAATACTTGCAAAATGAGGTTTTCTGTTGAATTCAAAGGTGCTTAAGTCCAATGCCACTCTGCAAAGCAATTTTGGTGCAGTGTCCTGGGGATCGCTGCTGGGTATAGATTATTTGATGTTTAAATTAGCAATCTGCAGTAAGGGGATAATATTTATCCTACCTTAAACGAGAAGGTAGTTAAGCCATTGAACTCAGAGGTGTATTCAGGTGACCAGTGATTTAGCAGAGCCCCAGGAGGGGCACACAGAGGTGCTGGCCCTCCCCCAGCTGTCTGACCGTGGCTGGAGGGGATGCGCAGCTGCACTGCGATCCCTCACGACCGTCTGTTGGTCTTCAGCCAATTTTTTTTTTTTTTGTAAGTGATTAACAAGACCCTTGCGGAAGAAGTGAGCGAGGTTGCTTCTGTGGTAGTTCTTGGTGGTGCAATCGAGGGCAGTCCCCTGCCCATCGCCACAGCTCAGGGCTGAACTGTGCCATGTCAGGGCTGTGCCCGGGAGAGGTTTTGGAACAGCATTCTCCGTAAAGATGAAAAATGTATCTTGCATGTGAATCGAGATAGTGATGCCATGAGGCTGGAGAGGGGAGTCACGCCCCAGTTCGTCACATCTAAGTGGCACCGGGCGTTTCTCCGGCACCTGGTAGCGAGGCAGAGCCTCACTTTCCCCAGCCCCAGTGCTTTTGTGCACAGGACGATAACCCAAAAAAAAATTTAAAAAGAAAGGGACTAAATCGCATCTGTGGAAGACCGGTGGTCTGAGCGTCACCCTCCTGCACACCCGGGCCTGTGGCACTTCAGACACTGCTGCTCTCTGCCGCTGACCCCGGGTTCCCCAGGGGGCTGTGGCTCCTCTGGCACAGAGCCAGAAGCAGGTTTGGGCCAGGGTGCAAAGCACGTCGAGGGCAGGGGAGGAAACCACAGAAAAATCCAAGAGGACAGGTAGAGGAAACGCAGTTTTTGTACCTGCCTACAGCTCCTGTACATGCCTTTATTTTTTATTTTTTTCCATGAGGTAAACAGTGATAAAGCAAGCACTGGAGGATTTTAAGTAGTTCTTCTCGTTTTCTTCTCCATTGCAGAGAGAGGGGGGAAAAAAACCAAATCCACCCCAGCCAGTGTTAAAGCCTAGCTACGGGCCGCG
>NW_009259184.1:1223549-1225153 GCF_000687185.1 Egretta garzetta
GGTGTTAATCTAGGCTGGCTGGAGCGAAAAGAGGCAAATATTTCCGTTTGTGCCCTCCTGCCTCTCTCAGCACCGGCTGTCAGTCCCCGGGCTTGTTATCCGTACAAGGCATCGGTTTGTTTGGCTGAGCTCAGCAAGGTTTTCTTCTCCGAGCAGAACTATAATTGCTATAATTCTACTGTATCATTTGGATCATTGCAGTATTGTTGTTTTCTCTCTCTCGTTCTCTCCCCCTAACACTGCAATAACGCGCTCCAGTGTTAAATTAGCAGGTTGCAGGGGGAAGGGGAAAGGGAAAAAAAAAAAAAAAAAAAAGTACCTATTCCTAATACAATAGAGCACAAATTTGCATTAGATATGTCATAGGTAATCAAGAACTTGAGAGACCGAGGAAAATTTACTACTTTTACATGACAGTTTAGTAATTATTTTCTAGTTCCAAGAAGAGTATGAATAGTTAAAAATGTCTGAAAGTCAGGTTAATTGATTAAAAAAATGCAGAAAACCTCAAAAAAAACCCCCCTCAAACCCTTTTGCTCATTTGCTGCTTGTTTGGGATACTTGTTAGGTAAATTTTTTTAGAACTGGGTTTTTCAGATAATGTCCATCCATATGGGTAGGTCCTAGAGGACCTTCCTCACTGTATTCTACTCCCAGTGTCTCATGGGCGCTGAGCTACAGTGCTGATTATTCCACTGCTTTTCTGCACACATACCTTGATGCTCAAACACAGTATACATATGAACACGTGTGTAGGGGCTGCTTCTGTTCTACCTCCTCCTCTCTCACATCTGCAGTACAGACTGACTAGGGTTTGGAGGTCAAATGCTCAAATACCTTCGAATTGGTCAGGTCTCTTCTCTAACTAGTTTTCAACTGCTTAAAGTCCCTTGTGCTGTTATGTCATGCTCCCTGAAGAGTGACCATGATTTCCCTTATGTAAGTAGTGCCGGAGCTAACAACTTTTAATGTGATTTGGCTGTGTTTGACTTCAAAACAAGGAATCACATTACTGGCACTAATGCAAAGATGTTATACCATTTGTTCAGTTGCAACAAAATCACACCTCCTGGATGCTGTAAAAGAAAAATGGGCTGGTTTGTTTTTTTTTTTAATGGTTAAAATGCTCTTAGAAAGCACACTAAGGAACACTATAGAAGATGCTTTTATCAACTTTTTCTGTCATAGAATGTTATACATTCACTTAGTTAATCTAACAATTTATTAAGTCTGAGGTCATAAAAGGCAAGCATTTCCAATGCTTGCTTTAATGAAAACAATTCTTTTCTCTGTGTAGGAAGATTTTTTTGTTGACACAATCCAGTTCAGTTAAAATGAACAGAACATAAAATGTCAAATTTAATCTGATTTTGAAATATGGAACCACATTTAAGTTAGTATAGGAATATTGTTTTCATAAATCAATTGATTGAATAATATACATTGAGTTGTAGGTGTAAAACTAAAAATATCCTAGAAAAAGTATGCGCATTGAATTAACCCATAAATCCATGGTTCAAGTCCCAGGGCCTATCATTATGCAGTTCAATGGCATCTGACTTAGAGGTGAATTAATACTTGGTTATTACTTTGGGGGTTCAGCA
>NW_009259184.1:1230009-1231887 GCF_000687185.1 Egretta garzetta
TGGCGAAACCCCGGACCCCGCCTTTGCATCACGCGGGGTCCCCACGGGGCTCCGGGTGTTCGCGAGCCCCGCTCGGCCGCGAGCCGGGTCTTTGGCTGCCATCAAATCTCCAGTCGGGCTTCGTAACAGCCCACTTAGCGCTAGAACAAACAGGGCCATTTGACGGCGAAATGTTGTTTGATTTCCTCTCCGCCCGCACGAGGAGCTGGCTAATGCTATTTGATTTCCCATTTTTGATAGCAATAAGCCCGCATTGATCTAATAGCGAGCGAGTGCAATGCTATTAAAGGTGTTTGCCGCCCCATACCAGAGTGCATTTCCCAAGCCGGGTCTCATAACCAAAGAGACGATAAACATTGGGATGCCCTGATTGCCAACAGAAAACAGATGTCTCTGGGTTTGAAGCTGAGCAAATCACTTTACAGTTAAAATCGGGCGCTGATAAAGCATAATAAATTCCATATGGCTCATTTAATACACAACAGCTTCTTGCATTAGAGGGGCTAATGATGAGATTTGTCCCCTCCTTTCTGTTGACACATTTCTCCATTGTCAAACAGAGATGTGACAGCAAATCAGTATTTTCAGCTCAGGGGAACAAGTCGTGGGAAAGTTAAATAACTTTTAAAAAAGAAAGACACCCCCTTTCTCTCCCCTCTATTCACGGGAGAAGATGTAATTAAGGGAATATGAATTATGAGAGCCCCTTCGTTTACCTTTGGGTGTACTCAGACTTATTAATTCAATAAGGGGGAATCGCAGCGAGGATGGCTTGCTAATTGAGTTTTAGCTGGGGGAGACGCTCCTTCCGTGACAGGCTGTTGGCTTCCCCAGCGCAAACGCGATGCCTCTTCCCGCGTAGGTGCCCCGATGCGGGGAGCGGTTCTCGCTCCGCAGCCGGGTGGCAGAGACCGGCGGCGCTGCTGCTCGTTCTTGCTCCCCGGAAAGCGGGGCGGGGTGGGGGCTGGGGGGGGGAATCTCACGCTGAGCTTGTAAAGCCGAGCCTAACAGGGAAAACTCGGCCCGCACCGGCCCGAAAAAAAAACGGGCAGATGCGTCTCTGCCCCCCTCCCTGGCCAAGTCTCTCCGTGTTTGCGTGTAAAGCCGTGCATTCGGCCATTAAGCGAATATTTTCTCCTCCTTTGAAATGCGGTGGTTTTCTTTCCCCATCACCACCCCTCTCCTGTTTTAAGCCCCTGTTAGGTCACGGCTTTTGCTTTGTGGGAAGGGGAGAAGAGGCACGGGGCGCCAGTGCCGCGTGTCCTAACTTTCGTAGAGCAGCCCCTACAAGGGCAGCCCGGCAGCCTGCGTTAGCCGCTTTGGTTGCCTCCCAAATTATTTCGTTTCGGACGTCAGGGAAATCATGGTTTTTCTCCTCGCTCGAAATCTGAAGGAGGAAAAAAAAAAAATTTGGCAGATGCGTCTCTGCCCCCCTCCCTGGCCAAGCCTCTCCGTGTTTGCGTGTAAAGCCGTGCATTCGGCCATTAAGCGAATATTTTCTCCTCCTTTGAAATGCGGTGGTTTTCTTTCCCCATCACCACCCCTCTCCTGTTTTAAGCCCCTGTTAGGTCACGGCTTTTGCTTTGTGGGAAGGGGAGAAGAGGCACGGGGCGCCAGTGCCGCGTGTCCTAACTTTCGTAGAGCAGCCCCTACAAGGGCAGCCCGGCAGCCTGCGTTAGCCGCTTTGGTTGCCTCCCAAATTATTTCGTTTCGGACGTCAGGGAAATCATGGTTTTTCTCCTCGCTCGAAATCTGAAGGAGGAAAAAAAAAAAATTTCACGGTCCCCAAACGATATTGTTAGTAAATGTTCGCTTCAGCGAAAAAAGCCGCGTGGGTATGCGTGCGGCATCGAAACCCGCACAGTCCCACGGGGAAAT
>NW_009259184.1:1234131-1235245 GCF_000687185.1 Egretta garzetta
AGAATTAAAAACCAGGCGGACCAGCAGCTGGGACTGGGGTAGGTTCTCGGGTTGGGCACCGGGAGACAGCGAGCGCCTTTCGCGTCGGCCCTCCCACGGGTGAACCGACGCTTGCAAGCTCCCGAATAAGTAACTGACTCCTTGGCTGGTACATTTCCGAAATGTACGACGTGTTCGTTTCCTCTCTGAGCGCTAAGGGGGAAAAAAGGAGATAGAAAAGAAAAGAAAAGCCCTAATAAAAGTTATTATATATTAGCGTTACGTACACTAAATATTTTTCCTTCTGTTTATCTGGCAAGAAGAAATAAAAAAGGAGAAACAAATAGAAATGTAATTAAGATAAAGAAAAAAAAATAAAAAGGAAGAAAAGCAAGGGGAGGGGGAAAGCTACCCACATCTTCTCAAAATAACATCCTCGGGTGTTGCGTTGGTCTGTTAGGAGCACTGGGGAACTGCTGTACGTGTCGCCGCAGCGGGCGGCGGCCGCTAACCAAGGATGCTGCCAGTGCAGGCTGAAAGGGAACGCGATGCTGTAAGATAACCAGTGCACTTAAGGGAAAGGGTATAGCTTTTTCTTGTTATATTCTTTATCACTACACCAACCAAGGTTTTTATATCAAACCAAAGGGAAATACACTGCTAGAATATGGACTGTTTAAGTCACTAAACTGTGATTATTGATTCTGTACATACCATTGTTATAAAAAAGAACAGAGCTTTGTATATTTGAAATGTTATAAAACAATTGCACTCAGTGTAGTGTTGTAAAAGTTTGTCATTCTGTAGATTCTTACTGTGTTATAGATATAATAGGGTTCCTAGACAAATATTTATGTACAAACCCTTTATTTAACTTATTAACTGTAGAGGTTTCTGAAACCCTCAAGAGGCGATGGTACAGTACTTTTTCGTGTAATGTCGTTATTGTTAACACTTTTCCTTGCTATCCGGTGGAGAAGTGCCACGTTCAGAAAATAAACAAAAATATATGTTTAACAAAAAAAAGGAACAAAAAAAAAAAAAAAAAAAAAAAAACCAACACGACCAGAAGGCCCGGTCCTTGCGGGGGCTACGGGGCAGCCTGCGCCGCGCTGCAGGCGCCGAGGCCGGGGGC
>NW_009259184.1:1237795-1239697 GCF_000687185.1 Egretta garzetta
GCTGCGCCCGGCACAAATCATTCCACAACACTCTCGTTTAATCTAAACATCCCTAAACTTGCAAATTAACAGGCTCTTCAGCTGTAATTATACAGATACATACGAGTGCCACGGGGTCAGGTTGTGCCGTATCTATCCATTTTGTTTGTATACCTGGTGCCTGGAGGAGAAGGTCACGCTTTTCACTCGCCTAAAGGCATGCTAGCCCGTTAATATCAGTAATATCTTTCATAATCCTAATTGGGTTGGACACGGAAAATCCAAAAAAATACAAATAAAAATACAACCAACCCCAAAAAAACCCTACGTGACGTGACCGGAAGCCAGGATCTTTCGCAGAGCTGCAACATCAACGCGTCATCCAGGCAGCAACACCTCCCGCCCAGACCGGCCTCCAGAAGAAGCCTCCTCCCCAGTCGGAGCCCAGCTGAGCCCCTTGGGAAGCAGCCACAGCTGGCCGGGGGTGGGACGCCACCAACGCAAGGCCAGCGATGGAGCAGGTTCGGTTTCTCATGCACTGTGACCCAACCCCTTCAAACCCAAAAGGATTTAGCCCCAAAAGTTGCTCAGAAGATGACCCTGCATTCAGGCACATTGGAACAGACCTTACCCACGCTGACACGCAGCACCTCCCCACGCCGCTCTGGGGGCAAATGAACGTCATGAAATACTCGAACACAGACACACGCATCCCTGCGGTGCCCGACGCGTTCGCACCAACGCGCTCGTTTCTCCTTCAAGCTCCCCTACTTTTTCCTTCAAGCTCCCCAGGAACGACTGGCCAGCTGGCCTCGGAACGGGCAGGCGAGCTCTTCTGCAAACCCAGGAAAAGTTTGGAGCAACGCGACCTCGCATGGAGTATTTTCAACAGTCAGATGATCAAATCGACTTCTCTTTTACTAGAAAACTTTATTTTTTTTTTTCTCCGAGTGTTAAGAAAACTTTACATTTTATACTGTTAGAAAGATTTAAAAGAAAATTTTTATAACCTTATGTTAATATATCACATTGCAAACTTAACGGCAAACATGAATACAACAATATTTTGTGTACAAAAGCCTGCACCCAAATTTATGCTCTTTGCACCCAAATCTATGCTCTTCACTCGTCATTTTATTAAAGTAAATGAAAAATACAATTTGCTTATAAAACCTTTAAAACCTCCAATACAGTAATTATTACAGAACAGCAACAACTCCGCTTTCCCTTCCCCCGTTACGGGTTACAATGCCAAACATGTTTTTCCCTATCAACTGCTTACTTTCAAATAGGTTGCAGGGGAAGAAGTGACATACATTTATATCCCATGTACGTATGAAACGGGTTTTGTAGATGTGTGCATGTCTTTATATCCACACAGAAATTTCCAACATGGCAAAACATTACGCTTCAAGACGCGTGGAGAGCCTCTTAATAAAAAGATGGTCCCTATTTTTAGCACCTCCAGGTTTAAGCCGTTCTTTACCTTTAATAAATTTGAAAGGCAAGTGTCCCTACCTCAGTTCAGAAGGTATTAGGCCATTTAAAGGCATTTAGGTCTAGTATTGTTTTTAATTGGTATGTTTATGATCAGGAAGAAGATAAACTGTGAAAAGGCAAAACATTAGTGCTCCTACTGAGACCTCTACTAACCTCTCTTCCTGAGAGCACCTCTACTAAATACCCTGGAGCAAAGTCTAGGATCACTTACATTCCAGCAACTCTCACTGGGAATTATCCAATTAAAGCAGCAATTCCCCCACCCCCTTTTCCCTCACAGGTCTAAATACACAACAAAATATATTGCAAAAATCAACTACTCCGTATCTTAATAACCCTGGCTTCTCAACGAAGAAGAGAACTGAAGATAAAACCACCTCGAATATTTCATGTCCACATGAATCACACATCCCGTTTTCATCT
>NW_009259184.1:1239744-1241186 GCF_000687185.1 Egretta garzetta
TACTGAAACAGAGCATTGCTTAAGAGATCATCACTGTTAAACAAGGAACTATAGCCTCCCATCTCCCTCCCTTTTTAATCAATCACTGTCTGTCGTTATTGGACTCTCCTGCAGATCTTCCTATGCTGATGGTAAAGAGCTTGCCCAGGTTCACTTCTGAGTAGCCACTCATGGACAGCCATTTGTCTGCGGTGCTCTTCAGTCTCTTGTAGGCCTCAGAGACTTCCCTCCTGAGTGGCTTCTTCTTCAAATACTCTAAAAGAACAAAGGGAGGAGAAAAAAAAATCAACAGAGAGGGATTAAATGACCGCAGACAGACGGTACTTTTGCATTCCCTACTACTGCGAAATGTGGTATTTCAGAAGGAGGCGACAGTCGTAGCTAGCAAAGACGACATTTACGGCAAAGCTCTCCCAACTGCTGCTGCCTCCCCCCTGCCGTACCAGCCAGCCAGGGGCCGGGTCGAACCTGCACGTGGTGGCGAGGCGGAGGCTCCCTCGGCCTCACCGGCGCAGATGCAGCAGCTCCTGCCAGGAGCTGGCACGAAGCCCCGCTTGCCCCATCACGTTGTGGCACTGGAGCGAAACGGGGGTTCACTGAGTCACAGCAGAGAAAATGAGCGATAGCAGGGCTGGCTCCGAAAGGATCTCATTTAAAATGAGCAGGTGCCTTAAACTTGGTGAGAACTATTCAGAGTCCCCAGGGGGTTGAAGTAGGGAGAGACTCTGCCCGAGTTTGGCTTCAGAAGTGAAGGAAACCACATGTCGCTTCTCTCGTCCCTGCTGCGGCTAATACGGGCACTGGCACAAGCTGGGACGGACTCACCACCCGTCTGGTGCATCCTCACACGCACCCCATGGCAGCATGGGAATGGTGATGCTCAGCGCGACGGAGGCGTTGGAAGGAAAAGGGCAGTAGCACAAACAGGGGAAATTCCCTGCTATCCTACCCTAAAATGGAGAGAAGACGCCTGGTATCTCAACCAGGTTCCCCTGACACGTGAATGAAGGGAGCCATTCCCAAACACTTGATCAGTAATACCTGTGAAGAAATGTCTGGAGTGCGAGGCATCTACTCGCTTGTATGTGCGTATGCAAACTCACTGTACATATTTCAACAGTGAAGCCCAAACTATTCTTCTTGTTGTTGTTAAATTTTATGCCATCCAAAAAAAAATACAAGGATTTTGTCTGGGGGGTTGTCCGGCTTTTGCCTTACAAAGGCTGCGGACAAAGCCTAAAAGAGCAAAATACTGATACACATCAATGCCTGATGCAGATCTGGTGCCATCGTGCTCCTCCTTTCCAACCAACTCCCTGTCGTAGAAACAACAGCTCCTACCCGAAAGCCTGCGCCTGCAGGTACACCTTGGTACAGGCAGCACCAGGTAGTCCACATTACTGAGCACCCAAGGAGGATGTATTACAAAACGAGGTGCCCTC
>NW_009259184.1:1241223-1245937 GCF_000687185.1 Egretta garzetta
TCCAGGTCAAGCAGAACTACGAGGACATGGCACAGGCACTCAGAGGTCGAGCTTTCAAGCCATTTAGGCGCAGTGTAAGCACGTGTCTTGTGAGCAACCAGCATGATCCTTCTGTTGCTCTTTGGCTTTCCCTAAAAGCCATTGTCTCATTTCTCCCCGCCACCTTCACAATGCTGGTACTGCCCTCCTCAGGCTTGGAACATGCAACAAAGGAGCCTCCATCCCCTCTGGAACGGCTTTTACTGCATGGCACAAGTATAACATGAAAAACCAGTTGCCTCTAAAGCAGCTGAGTTTATTTAAGAAGAAGGGTTTGGAGGAGAGGGACACGCTGGTTGTCTGAGTCCACCTCTGCGAGAGAAGAAATGACTCTCTTCTGCGATGACTCGCTTCCGCGATGAGACTGAGATGAAGGCCTCCCATCGGACGCACCTTCGTCTCAGCAGCCAAGTCAAGGACTGCTACACAAGGAGATGGCAGGGAAGGGAGGCAGGGTAACAGAAATAGCTATTACAATTTTGGGGGTTGTGAATTCCTCCTCTTTGAGGATTTACGAATACTTCTGCAGAGCCTCAGATGCCTTTAGATGAGCTCAGCAGATTAACTACTGGATACGATACAAACCATAATGTTTTACAAGCAATTGCCACCTGCTTACGTTTTCCATGTTATTCACAAAGTTCCACTGAACTCAGTTGCTCTGCACGATGCTATCAAATCTTTAAAAATTAAATTAAAATTTAAATTAATGATGCCAGGTTGAGTAACTGAATATGTTGATTAAAAGCACTTTGGTAAGCACCTTTCATGCATCCTTGTGAAGAAGGGTATGCATTGTGCTGGCATATCCAGCTTGGAGTATTTATATTGCCAACTTTGGGCAGCACGCAAACAGGAAAATGCCTAGCTGAAGATACCACGGTCTCACCATTACCCAGACAGTAATGACATTATGTCTGTTAGAAGAATTAAAATTTCCTTAAACTGTACCACCAACACAATAAAAACCTGGATTACAAGAATCTGTTCATTAACAGACTGAAGTCACTATGGCATAAACACATTTAATGATCCTGACATTATTTAAATGTAGGGTTTAACTAAACAAAACCTTGCAAATTGTAATAACCAGATCCATAAAAACACTGAACCCACTTTGCCACAAATTCAGCACCAACTAGTTTATTTGTTTGCAAGATCACAGAACCATAGAATCGTTTAGGTTGGAAAAGACCTTTAAAATCATCAAGTCCAACCCTGCCATCCCACCACTAAACCATGGCCCTAAGCACCTCGTCTACCCGTCTTTTAAATACCTCCAGGGATGGAGACTCAACCACCTCCCTGAGCAGCCCCTTCCAACGCTCGAATGAGAAGATAAATGAGTAAGCGGGTTCACTCGCCACTGCTCACATTAGCAAACCCATGCTCTTTATACCAAGGAACTGTGGAAAATACCATCCTTGTAGCTCAAAACTAGATTAAAACAGTTTAAAGCTTCCTGGAGCTCAGGAGGGACCAAGGTGAAATGTATGGATGTGCGGAAACAGCTGGCGCATGTGAGCAGAGCAGGGAGGCAGGTTAAGCACGGTACCAACGAGGCGAACAATAAACCAGGGCTGAAAGTAGGGAACAGAACCACAGGCCCATGTACAGCTCCAATTCAGGCCCCGGAAGTCCCATGAACAGCGCACCTAGTCCTCATCCCACCCCCCTGCCTCCCCCCCCTCCCTTAAATCTAAACTTTAATTATATGTGATACCCTTTCTGGCAGCATGCTTCCAACGTGTCTTAGGTGCAATTACCCTTGCAGAGGCAAGCAGGAAAGGGTGGACTGAAAAAAAAAAAGGAGAAATAAGAGGGGCCTCGTTGGAGTAATGAGGCCAATTTTAAGTTTCAATTATAAGAGAATGGGAGTCGGGAGCTCCGGGAGGAGAGGCAGGCAGCGGCAGCGGCACAGCCACACCATGCATTTGAATGACACAAGTGCATCTGATGACTGGGGAGAAGAGATTTAAAGAACTGTAGTAATACAGAGCAGGGTAAGATGAGAGAGGACACAGCTCCTGATGTGTTTACCTCCTTTGCTGATGGGATATTGACTTTTCCCACCAGGTTGGTTAGAAAGGGACTATTTACGCTGCCACACAGCAGAGTAAGAATGACAACCAGCATCACTCTGTGCTCCTCTGAGTAAAAGACAACTGTGACCGTCGTATATCACACAGCCAGTCAATACCTTCGAGTTACCATACCACCCAACTTGGAGATGCATATAAAAGCTCCTACTTTCTTCCTAAATGAGAATTTAATCAATAACGCACCTAAGGCCTTCTGAAAACTAAGCTATACAAACTGACTGAAATTGCCTTTCAGTGGTCGGTCACGTTCCAAAATAGTTCTATACCTATTATCACCCCATCACTGTTTTAATAATATCCAAGTTCGGAGGCAAGCAATCTTTTAAGATGACCACTGCTGCAGAATGCATACATGGCTATACATAAAGAGGTATATTTATATGCATGCAGAGCATACCAAAAATACTACCAAAATAAATCTACAAATGAAAAATACAATTATTTTAATAGAAATAAAAAAAAAAGAGAAGACGTATTTCTGACTGTATAGAATTAAAATTAATGTACTGTATTCTCCAAAGTTAATAAATCACTGGTTCTGGTAAAGATTTTAGAATCCTATCACCAAGCGTGCAGTTAACCCCCCTGCAACATAACTGCCCCCTTGTTCCCTTCACAAAACACAGCCTGAACCTCTGCATGTCCCTGTCAAATTCAGCACCCCTTCCAAGTCCTTGTTTATCTACCTAGGTGTATTTTTATATTATTTGGGGAAAATAAAATAAAATAAAAAAAAAACAAACAAAAAACCAGGTACCTGAAATCCATTTACCACATACTCTTGTATTGATGTTGGAAGCAAGGATGGAAATATTTGGAGGTTATCTATACCCAGCCACGTGCATTCCGTTTATTGCATTTTCTCTTAGTTCCTACTAAAATGACACTGGATAACCCGATAGTTGGGATCAAGAACTTTTGTTCTTGGATTCCCTAAGATGTGGCTTGGTGAAAGTCTGCTGTTTTTTCTCCTACTGATTGGACAACCAAACTGTGTCATATTATTAAACTCTCTCCCCCGATTATTCTGTTGATAGCCTGCTCTTCAGAGTGAGAAGGAAAAAATATATTTGCGTTCCTTTGTATTTGCAAAGGGTACACACAGGGTACATGAGAAATGACATAGGTGCCTATGAGCATAGCGCCAAAACGCTGGTGCATCTGGGAATGCACGCAAGAAAGCTGCGGAGTATCATTTATGTACAGCACCGCGTCTCTCTCATGCTTTTATTTAAAGAGTTAAAGAACATACTAAATTAGCTACTGAATTTTTTACATCGCCTACTGGTTATTGTATTTTAATTACAGCAGGCTTAGACACACAGGCAGCAGCCTCTGTTCCAAATATCTGTGTTTCATTTATTTCTGTGCAAAGGTAGCAAACAACAGTCAGTCATAATTGGTTCTGTCAGATGTTTTACAGTCAGTCATAATTGTCTCTGTCTAGAGGTGTGTCAATTTACTGCAAGTTAAATAAATATTCTGTCTATTATGATATCAGGTTATGTAAGCCATTTTTTTTTAATTGCATGGGTTCCCCTTTCATAATCCTCAGCACCCCTATTTATACTGTTAACCTTAACTTTGCCATTTATGGAATGTCAATGAAAAAAGTCAACAGTAATTTAATGAACAGACGTGTAAGCCTCTAACATACTTGCTTTTTTTATCTCTAATTAAATACAATCAAATTAGGCTATAGAGCAATTAAATTATTCTGTCTTGACAGTGCTCTCCTCAAATATCTATCAGCGATGCCAGTTTGCTGGCCTAGAGAGAGAGATTTACCAACCTACGTCTCAAACGATTCTTGGTTTTCGCTGAATAAACCTCCCAACGGGTACCAACTTCTAAACCACACAGTCCTACAAAGTAACAGAGGTTGGTGACGACAAGGGCCACGTTTGCCCTCCAGACTGCCAGGATCGCACCTCCACCCATTCCGGGTGTTCACACAGCCCGAAGTCAAAGCAATCCCAACGTGATCACAGCCATCCTATCATGAGAGTGTATGACAAACTTGGGATCCCAAAGGTCTGCTCTCACCAAGCGGAGTGAGTCAGTATAAACCGCTCCATGGTCTCTCACCAGTCCACCCTCGTTATGTTGCTGGGCGAGTCACGGGTTTTGTACAAAAATAATTACCTGAAGCTTCTGTGCGTTGCTACAGCCCCACAGCTATCGAACCATATGAAATACTGCGGCTCTGCTCAAGCGCCCCGCCACCTTGGTCTGCGGAGCGCGATTATAACGCTGTTTACCACTGGTCTGGTTCAGATTCAGGTACACCCGGGGAGCTTGCCTCGCTGGGGAGGGGGGAGAAGAAGGGGAAGGTGCTGCTGCGGGCTGCTCCCAGGTGTTCAGCGCAGAGGGGAGCATAGCGTCCTTTACTGTGTTTCAGGAAAGAAAGAGTCACCTTGAAAGTGATCAAAAAAATTTATTTCAACGGGGATGAAGTGATTCTATCAGGGTTGGACTATATGGATGTTTGTATTTGTCATCTCTGAAGGAAATTGCACATACAGCCCCCTTGCTGAGGGTATAAAAGTACTGTCAACTACACTGGACAGATT
>NW_009259184.1:1249595-1252095 GCF_000687185.1 Egretta garzetta
TAAATATATAAGTATATTTATATATATATAAATCTCTACTTCTATGTTTTTCCAGTGTGAGCTAGCAGTTGGAAGTGGTAAGTAACAAATGAACCCAGCAGCCCATCAAACCAGTTAATCCTCAACAAAGTCCCAGAAGTGACGGGATTACCACCAGCAATTAAAGAAACAACTTTCACTTGAACACCCGCCCTATATGAACATAATGCAGTTATACCATGGAATGTAATTTTAACTTCAGTCTAAACTTTCCTAATTTTGAAGTTATCTAACTTTCAGATTCACAGTTTAACTTGGGTTTAATAGAGTTTCTCAACTTTGAAATGGAAGCGCTTAAGTGAAAAGCAGAAATAAAGAAAGTGACGTGAGCGAAAGCTGAAATGCTTGGAACGCTTTCAGAATACATGGAGACTTCTTCACAGAAAAGGAGTTTTCAGAGAGGCTCTGAAAACCATTTTGTACGTTTTGTTGCCTGTTCTGAAGGGTTCGAGCTCGGGCACTAAGACAAAAATGACTGACCAGAGAAGCAATTTGCCAGAGCAAAGGTAATCTGGATCTTCTTGCAGACCAATCTATATGGATCGCATACACCAAAAACCATGTGCTTTCAAAATTTCAAATCACTCCATTAATATTATTGAGTGCATATACTTAAGGCTGAAAATTCAAAGGTGATTACATTAGTATACGCATGATACGCATTGTCTTCGGTCCAAAGCCAGTACCTTGTTATTAGCTATTCTTTGGTGCATCATTCAAACTGAAGGAAAAAAGTGGGTGAGGGTCAAGTTCCAGCCTAACTAGTCCTCATTTAAATGGCATTGCAGTTCAACTTAACTTTTTTTTTCCTGAAGGAGCCATAACAGTCACTCCAATTAATTTTCCTCCTTAGAAAAACCAGGTAGCTGATTTCACAGCCTAAACCGCCATTTTGTTTTAATATTTTTTTAACACTTTGTAGGCATCTGAATCCTTACTTTTGTATTTTCTTCCTAGAAAGCTTGCCTTGCATTAACTATTTTCCAGGGAACTGAATAATAAGATTGAGATCTGTAAAAACTGGGTTTTGTTGCATTCAGGACTCAGTTCCCTCCCTCTTCCTTGGCTGGGTAGGCAATTAGTTCCGCAATCGTGGCTCTGAGTAGGCTTCCTGTATTTTTTCCTGTAGGTGGCTCTTCAGTGAGGAATTCTGCAACATCTAACCAAGCGCACCTGATGATTTTCCATGGCATATCCCCAAAACACAGGCAAGGAGAGAGAAGGAGAGTGTACCGTGTGTATAAATAACAAAGAAACCACCCCAACATACTTGGGTTTCCTTCCCATCAGCAAAAATACCGAGTGCAGAAATACAGTCTTAAAAGAAAAAACCCTAATTTCCTGAAATGCTTAGACTTTTGAGTCATTGTGATCAAACTCCAGGGGTTTCTGTTTCCCTCTGATCTTAATTTATCTAGCTGGTTTTCTGCCCTAGTTACATCTGTCTAAGACTAACTTTAGTGGACGCGCTTTCTACAGGCCTTTCTGAGAAAGCATTTATGTACAGAGACTATGTAAGCACATGTAGCTGAATTCTGCAAGTCCCTCAGTAGGTAGACAGGTCTGTCGATATGCGATCAAGGAACAAGGAAACTTGTGCAATAACCCCCTCAAAACTGAAATTCTAGTTTAAAAAAGAAAGAGAAAAACAAAATCAAGAGAAAAAAGGGATCTCTTAGATTTAGATATAATTACCTTACGCATGAAGTGCTTCTCGTGGAGTTACGTTCCCATTTTGTTTTGAGAACTTGTCTAGCGCTGACCTTGGTTTTTAAATCAGTTACTTAGGTTACCTACTTAATAAAGGTTGTGTGTGTGTACCACTAAGGTCCTCTGCACGTCAACTTTTCAATCATGTTGCCTGGTGGACTTAGTTTTACTTCCCCGAGGAAGATGATACTGCTTTTTTCCCCCTGAACTCCATGAAGCAGCACCCTTCTTCACTTTTCTAGTCATTCTGTCCCCATAACAATCTTCTAAAGGTATTCTCTTTTACAAGATATTTAGCTGGCATGCACGCAGCTCTGATAAGAAATGTTGGTGAAAACAATTCCACTGACTCACAGATATTAGAGCTAGTAGTAGCGACTAGATGTGACCCATGTCCACCATTGAGAGAGGCTCCCCAAATAGAAAAATGTACAAGCCCACAACATGTCTACTATAAGGCAGAAAACCCTCAACGGCTGGAATTTAACGGAACCAGTATGGAAATGCCCATCTTTTAAGAAAAACGCTAAAAAAAAAAAGAATCCTAACTGGGACAACTGCGTACTTCCACACCGCCACCTATTGGGGGATTTTAAAGCACTTTACAAATATTAGCGAGTTCTATCTGCAGGTGTTCCCATGAGATAGACACCGTTCCTGTCCCACCCTGAGAAAGAGCAACCTTGTGGACTACGGTGAAGATTTTCAGAGGTATGCCGCTGGTGCTGCCTACCTAGATGCCTAAACCTAA
>NW_009259184.1:1254595-1263281 GCF_000687185.1 Egretta garzetta
GAACTCAAACACATGCCACTCTCCACACACAACTTGTCTTGCTCAAGCCTACAAATTAAAAGCCCATGTTTTTTCATTATCCTAAAGACAGAAAAAAAATAAAGAAAAGGAAGCCACATAAGAAAGAAAAACAGAATGACAGTGATGTTTTAGTTTACACTAGATATGGCAACACATACAAACTGTCAAAACTATGGAGTGAAAAAAGCTGTTATCAAGCAACTGTCAAGAGAGTCCTCTGAGATTTGGAAATCTTGTGTTTATTGTAACTACTGCACATTACACAAAGAAAGAAACATCCCTCTTCTTACCATTGCTGCTAAATATCATGCAAGAGAACCCAGACTTCTCCCTCACCATTTAGATTAATTTTTTTCCCCCCCATGTAATTCCGTGCTTGACAGCACAGGGCCCCTCCTTTTTAAGGTTTTCTATTGTTTGGTCAAAGTTCAGAGAGAAACTTGAGGTTACATCAAACATTATTTCATTTTCAAGAACTGTCAACACCCATTTTATGTTGTTAACTTGTTGTCCATCATTTAAGAGTGGAAACTCCTGACACCAAAATACATAGAGGAAGAATTTCTCTCTTATAACATGTATGTAGAAAGAGCGAAGATAATGGAAACAGCTCTTTTACTAGGCATACTAACAATTCTTTTTCATGTATTTTAACATACTGACTAGAAATGAGACAGTTAACTGGCAGTGGGCTACAGTATTTAAAGGTTTAGTCTGAATGTATTAAAGCAGATTTTAGATCATGCTTTCCGATTATAAGAAAACAACGACCCCTTGGAGAGAAATCCCTAGTACCTACAGAGTTTCAATAGAGCCTTCAAAGTATTGTTCTGAGTGATAGCTGCCAGTGACTATTTCTCAACCAGTAGCAATGTTCCAACCATACTGATGACTGGTTAAAAACTGTGAGCAAAAAAAACCTTACGTTTTGCTCATCGCTCACTGCAAATCACATTTACTATGACATCTACCCTTCAGGTTTACTTAAAAGTCATCTTTATTCTGAATCTCCGGTCTTACAGAACAAGCATTTGATGAGGTCCCAAGATTCAGCTCGAAGTTCTTGAGAAAGAACAAAGCCTTCAGTCTGTGTGACAATGCATGCTTTTATGGAATTTCTATTGCACCGGTTCTGGGGAGGGAAGTATCAGACCTCAAAGCTCAGTAAAAGAAGCCTCAAATATTATTGTAGAAGAGCAAATGATTGGGTGCCCCTGTGAAGCCCATGTGCCCACAGCATGTATAGTAAATCTAAATGCCTGAAAACTGATGTTACTTCATTCTAGATTTGTTATGGACATCACATCATCCCTGTGCATCTTTGATGAGGAATAGATTTCTGTCAGCTTACTTTCTAGCACCAAGCATCAGATCCTGTCGGATTTATCTGTAGTGGCTACCACTCCGCAGGCACCCATAGTCTCCTGGAAATCACTGTCTGCAGGTGTACAATTCCTTCGCCCTGAGTTCACAGCCTGACATAGCCCAACTGCTCAAACTAATAGGGACATCTTCACATTCTTGCATATAAAGTTTTTTGTTTTTTTTTTTTTTTTAGTCTTAAGAGCACTTCTTCAAAATATCATAATATTTATGATCATCAGATGAGAATACTTGAACAAAACTTCAGCCTGACACATTTTATTTCCCACAACTACCATGACCACTTAGGTATAATTTTATCTCCAAGTATTGGATAACCTTATATAATACAATGAGTAAATATATTACCTCAATACAAAACATAAAATAAAATTGAGAAACTTAAAAATAAATTAATCTTTCCCACATAAAATTGCATTGTTACCTGTATTATTTCCTAGCTTTTGACTCTGAAGTACTTCCTCCTCCTAGATGTAAGAGTTTTAAAGTACCGTAACAATTACTGCATCAACAGCTGCAGCTACATGTCCATTTAACACAGCCTTTTTTTAAAAAAAATATATTAATACCCTAATATAAGCTTACACACATGCTCACACAAAGGGTAAGGAACAAACCAGAGATCTGATCCTCAGGAACTGAAGAACAAGTCTACAGAAACTATTTCCAAGACTGGCAGCGTTGCAAGACTGCACAGATATGATCCATATGCTAAAAGTCTATTCAAGTACTTACTGCTCCATAAATAGAAAGAGTTCTTGCGAGTGAACTGCAGCAAAAAAAGACTGACTATATGGAAGGTGTGGTGCAGAGCAAGGGTGAATTGTTGAGCTTGTCCTGGGCTTCAATTACGATTAGGTTTAGAATCACTGAAGTTTGTAAGACATACTGAAGTTAGCCTGACACATCAAGGTCTCTTCATCTTCTATAGCCTACCAAATAGCCTGTGAAAGTTCATAAAAGCACTTGGCTGTCTTTTTTAAAGTCATGTCTGACTGAGTAGCTCGCCTGCCAAATCCTCTCCTTCTTCATATGTACTTCCTAAGGGTTAGGAGACAGAGGAAAAAAAGATGAAAGAGAGCGCGTCATTATAGCTGAAATTCAACACATTAAATTTGGCACCATCAAAATAAAGAGCTCCTTCCATTAATCATGAAATTTAGAGTACTGGAAGATCTACCAGACCTATTTCACTGAACAGGAAAATTCAGCACCAGAACATTGTTAAATTGAGTTAGCATTATCAGTAGAAAAAATATGCTCTATTTCCTATTATTTATGAAGCCCTATCCTTTTCTTTCTTACCAATTACATTCCCTATCATTTCCAAAATATACAAACTGTTTTCAATCAACAGATTTCTTTATTACAGCATACTGCATGCTTGTTACTGCCTCTTTTCTATATTGAATCCTTGATTGGACAAGCATTTTGAATTTAACATGGACTGTGATTGCACACATCAAACAAATTAAACCTGCCAATCTCTTTTCGGAGGATATCCTTTATATATACTATCACTGAAGAGTATATTTGCTTAGGAGAAATGGGGAAGGAGGAAATGATTATTATGGCAGAGTCAGAAGACATTCATTTTCCCATGATATGTAACTGGCCTTGCATCCTCTTTTTCCTGTTTTCCAATGAATTATTTTATAAAAGAAAAACATACTTACTGACTTTCTCAGTGTCTCAGTGGCTGCTTTACAATCATCAGCCTATTTTTCCTTTTGGCCAAATGCTAATCATGTTGCAAAAATGAGATCGCAGTAAGAGATGAACTACCCAGTAAGCCTGAAACTGATTTTCCTTAGGTTAACCAGCTGCAAAGCCAGATTACACCATTCTTCATAGAGTAACAGAGCTAAAATGCATTGGTTTGGGGTTATGCAAGCCTGTTCAAAATGAGACTCAACTCTGTACAGCTTCTGACTGTGCAAGCAGGATTGAATTAGAGATGGAATTAGTTAAAAAGAATACATCCCACAAAGATGAAAATACTGGGAAGCATTTTCCTTTAAAAAGGCAGGTCAGAGATGCATTGGTGGAAAATCAAGGTCAAGTGGGAAGAAGTCTAAAACCAGAAAAGCAAGTAAACATAAAACCCGCACAGTACCAAAACCCAGAACTGACCAAAGTCAAGACAGCCAAAGACAAGTCAAGGAGTGAACAAACCCCACAGAATAAATTAGAAAAAAAGTAACGAAGATATCTGGTAGCAAGACTTGACTAAAAGCATTCACAGATCTTTGCACTTACTAAAGCTGAATGTAAATTCCTCTACTGCAAGTGCTCATGAAACTGAGATATCCTTATCTGGAAGACACTATCAGTTTCCTGCTTTATCTGCATCATCAGAGAAATATAAAGAAAAAAAGGACAGACTATTCATATGCTGCTTTTACAGCTGCTGAGCAGTGAATCTTCATTCAAAAGATGTAGGTGCTACGCTCAGCTTTGCCACCACTTTCCAACATCATGCTGGACCAGTTGCTGAATTAATTCAAGCTTCACTTTTTGTCTGTAGAATGGGTTTGATGGCACCTCTTCTTCGGACCTACTGCTTCTCTTGCACTGCAAATTCTATAGGCAGGAGTGGTCTTCAAAATGGCCTATTTGTAGTGCATCAGACCTCTACATAGCAGCATCATACAAATAACTAAGGATGTGAACCCAGCCTTCTGAGAGAAGAAGTAAACCAGTATACTTTTCCAGTTTTTGTTTCAGAGATGCCTCTGCTGTGCTTTTTGATGGCATAAAACATTCCTCTTCTACTGCTGAAAACGCTCGAGTCAGAGTTACCCTAAGTCCTTCTCAGTGAGGCACTTCAACAGTTTGAATACAATTTATATTTGGGCAGTGTTCAGTCTCATCAGAAGCTCATCAAAAGCTCACAAGTCTTCAAGGGTGAAAGCCCCACTCTTGTCCCTCAGAGTGGGAGGAAAGGCTACAACCAAAGGACCTGGATCTTGAAACTAAGAACTTATATCTGCAGTTAGATCAGGTATTCATCTTCTTAATTTTGCTGAAACTGGTAAATTCAATTTTGATAGTAATAGTGCAATAAGGTATCTAGCGTATGAAAAAAGAGTAATCTGCACATTTCAAATGTGCTGTGCAAAACCAAGACAAAGAGCAGAACTGGCTAAATTTCTCAAAAATTGAATTAGAAAGCTTAAAATGAAACGTCAGAAGAGTCTACTGCTCTACCTTGCTTTCATTTGACACAGCATCTACACCAATTAGGTACTGGACGACTAGCTGTTGCTTTGGCATTCATTAAAAAGAAAAAAACAAGACCAATGAAGATCTTCTGCAGCTGACAGACTGGCCACTCAAAGAGCACACTGAAGACAGGGTGCAAAGATCAACACTCTTTGAAGGAGGGAAGAATGGTCATGGTCTTTTACTGCTGCTTTTTACTTAACTACCTGGCTTGACCCGGCGCAATAGGCAAACTACCTTCGTATACATTTTAAATAGCAACACCAAGCTAGTCAAATTTCTAGTGCCACTGATTAAATAAAAATTAAGATTAGAAAGCAACACGACTGCCCACAGTGTATTAATGAATCAGGCAGCCGCATGCTCTGCAGGAAATAAAAAGTGGGTTTAACCTGCCCTGTGAGCTATTGCTTTCAACAGTTGTGTGGGGCTGGCAACGCTGCTCTCAGTCGTGGCGTCCTGCAAGTGAGAGCTTAGTGCGGAGCGGAGCTGCAGCAACAATTTAGCTTTTGCAAAGGGAAGAATGCGTTACATGTTGCCCTGGCAAGGAAACACACGCTACTGGAGAAAGCAGTATCTCCTATCCATAGGGATAGACATCCATCCTCCTCTTACAAGATGTTTTAGTCTCCACAGCATGGGAATGCTTCATGATATAGCACACATACACTACAAATAAAAAAGGGCCATATTTGGTCTGGCTGAAGGTCCGCCTGGCCTCAAATTCTGCCTCGGATAGAGAAGAAGCAGCTACCCTGGATGAACAATGCAATCATGCAGTAACATAGCCCCGGCTTACAAAACCAGCTTCCAGCAACCTGGGAAGTCCACCAACTTCCTGAACTGACAGTGCTTTCCCCATGCAGAGTAACTCTGGGTCGATTTTTCCTTCCAGAAATGTTTCCAACTACTTTCTGAACCCATGTGAACCTTTCAGAACCTGTAACAACCTAAAAAGATCTTTAAGCATTTAGCACTATTTAATTTAGTGAGCTACACGTGGGTGTCTGCCAGCCGCAGGCAGTCTTGTCAATAGCACAAGAGGAAATGGCCTCTAGTTGCGCCAGGGCAGGTTTAGATTAGACATTAGGAAAAATTTCTTCATCGAAAGGGTCGTCAAGCATTGGAACGGGCTGCCCAGGGAAATGGTTGAGTCCCCATCCCTGGAGGTATTTAAAAGACAGGTAGATGAGGTGCTTAGGCCCATGGTTTAGTGGTGGGATGGCAGTGTTAGGTCAACAGTTGACTTGATGACCTTAAAGGTCTTTTCCAACCTAAACGATTCTATGATTCTATGAACACATGTAAGTAGGTGAACCGCACCAGTTACACACAGACGGGGCACTCACTTCTACTACAAGCCTACTACTCTTTATTGTAGCTGCCTTCACCACACGCAGCAAAACCACCAGATCAGAGGATACAGTCACACTGGATAAGGCCAAACTTGCACACTGAAGAAGACTGTCATGCTGAAAGTTTCTAACAGAGACTACTTCATAGACAATGAAACAGGCATTACAGCACACATAGTGAATGTCATCACTCACCACGTGGGAAGGAAAAACATTAGGGTTAAAGGATGTAAAGGCTTAGTGAAATAATAATTTGTTGGAGGTCATGGAAAGTAATGCTTCCCTTTTAACTCAGTTTTGTTCTGAGGCTTGGAAGATGTAAGCACGTGGTGCCTGCCGAAATTGTCTCCACTAATACAAATATGTCTTTTTTTAATGAGACAGAAACTGTGAAGGTCGATACTGGGTACCATTCACAGCTATAATGGTTTTTAGAATACATAATCCACTACACAATCACAGGTTCAGATGACTAAGCACTCCACAATTTAGATGGGAGGAACTGAGCAGGAAAATGAACTTTCTAGCCAACTCCATCAGACAAATCTATTACTCTGCAGACAACAGACCCAAATGTTTTCTTAGAAATGCTTTGGATTTGTGAGACTGAAGAAAATATTGTTTTTGTGTCTAATTACAAACTTTCTGTGAAGATAACAATTAGAACTTCATCCTCGCAGAAAACTACTGTTGCTGAAACTCATCTAAACAGAAGAAATATTGAAGAGATTAAAAAATACACAAATATATACACCCATCGAATCTAGGAAAGAACATGAACACTCTGGGCCAAGGGAGAAGCCTTGGAACTGGCTAATACAGTTGATTAGATTTTAGTAAATATTATGGCATTAGATTGATAGTGGCAGCTGCTTCCCAAAATCCAAATTAAGCCTCTAGGAATTCTAAGTATCCTGTATAGGGATTCTCATATACTCTGCTCATGCTATGTTTTGGTCAGTACACCAGTGAAAGTCCTATATTCAAAATTATTTCTCAGATACCTGAATCGCTAATGTGAACCTAAGCTGGTCAGAAAAAACCTGGACAGACAGGTGTATCCTGAGAAGACACACAACAGTTTGAGAGACTTTTTGATGAGGGAGCTTTGTTCAAGGTATTTAACACACGTTTGAAATGGACACAATTCTTTTGTCCTGGGAACACCTCCCTCACTGTATTTTGTACCTATCTGAAAGAGAACGGGATAAGAAAGGTCTTTTCTGTATTAAGAATTAACTTACATCCCTGTATTGCTCAGTGGCCTTTGCATTATTGAGTCTCTTTCTGCAAATAATTATAAGCTCATCCAGAGAAACACCATAGGTTTGAGCACAAGTTCCTAACCTCGCACAAGTGTTACTCAGGAGCCCCTCTTCATACGGGCAATTCCCGGTCAAAAGAATTTATTCAGTTTTTCCCCTGATTTTTTTGTTTGTTTTTGCAACTGAGTATGTGTTTTTGGAGCATGAACATGATCAATGAGCTACTCTTTGCATTATCTGTGGATGCTTAAAATTATTTCTTGAATAGAAGCTAAATATTTTCTGGCACCCTGAAACAGATCTCTGAAAATCCTGCAGCACAACAAGAGCATTACTCTGTTGTCTACCATTTGTGAAGATAAATTATACTGGACCACTAAGACAATTTATGAGAATATCTAAATATAACGGCTTCTGTTTTGATAATTAAGTTAAAGGAAATATCAATCAGATGCGAGCTTTACTCCCTTCTTGACCACAGCACTTCTTAACAAATCAGATTTTAAAATAACAAAAAAACAAAATGAGATTGTGAAGAAGCCAGTAGACATATATGTCATATATGTCACTGATGCAATTTAATCTGAGAATGGATTTGTACGAAATAGCTAAGTAAGGATTTTGAGTGCAACTAGAATTGAAGTCTGGTGACAAAAATCAAATTCTAAGGCATAAAATCTATGGAGACAACAGATAAATAACCACAAAACTCCACTGGAGACACTGAAGTTATTTAGACAACTGGAAACATCTCACAACTTGTGAGATCTGCTGCTGTACGGGCAACACAAAGGCCATAGCTGCTTTAAGGACACGGATCAGGCGTATTGTCTTTACATACCAGCATTCTACGGTAACTCCTCTTCAGCATTCTTTCTTGGTCATGGGTTTCTTAGAGGAGCAAAATTAAACAGAAACTAAACATTTTTGAGAGTGTAACCGTTATCTTTTAGCCACAGAAGCCACTGCAGCGGCTGTCCTTCAAAAGGTATAAAAATAATACTTACTTGAATTAAAGGGATAACGCTAACTAACGTTAACTTTAAGCTTTTGAGGGTTGGCATGAAACCTAACTTGGCCAAGATTACCGTAGTAACCTTTTAAGGAAATATTTGCTTCAGATCCAGCTGGCTATCAGTAAGTCAAGGGACTAAGCTAATGGGGTGGAAATGCAGCCTGACCCAGCACCGGTGACACTGAAGTAAAGACCGAGTGACCGATGCCTTGACTTTTCCCCAGATAAAAAAAAACTCTGGACACTAAGGTGTATCTACTACGTTCCCAAAGGATTTCTAGAAAACAAATAGCTGTCCACAGAATGACACATACAGCACTGTAAAATATTTTCAAAATGCTGGAATAAGTAAAAAATTTTGCTGTAAATAAATTACATTTAAAACCTGTGCAATATTTAAAAAAAAAACCCACAAAACCCCA
>NW_009259184.1:1263304-1303304 GCF_000687185.1 Egretta garzetta
AAAGCTACTGTGTAACTACTACTCTTTTGCATCAAGCTATGTGCAAACCTGAAAAATTTGCTTTGAAACGTGAATTTAAACTGATACCACTTTGCAAACACCAAATATTCACAATGTTAACTTTCAGGATGTTTACATCTGAGCAAGTACAGGGGAATAACAGAGATGTATTTTCAAAGGCAACGGAAAGGAGAGCAATACAGGGAGTTTGCGTAAAAATTTACTCTGTCAGCATTTCTATTGACTCTCAATTAGAAGACTCTACCAAGCTTCCCGTAGGTTATAAGAAGGTGCCAGTTAACAAGACGTGAGGAAAAGCTTTAAGAAAAATATATTATTGTGAACACTGCAGGAAAATACTGTCATGTGATAACCTAGAAGAAGGAACACCTTCATAACAACACATTGCCATCTCTACAAGGTCTAACGTATGCTCCTGTGCCTCAGTATTTGGGAACGGACAGTTCTGCGACCTATAGGTAACAATTGTCCAACTATGTACAAAGGTTTCAATGCAGCAGCCTACCGACCAGTAAGGACTTGGACGGTATCAAGAACTGCAGCATATCGGTGAAATGACAACAATTTCATAGAATCATAGGATGCTTTGGGTTGGAAGGGACCTTTAGAGGTTTTTTTCGCTCTCCACCTTTAATGTATATGTAGTATTGTGGAACATGCTTTCAGAAATCAGGTATCTAACACTAATAAATTATGCACCGATTACAGATGACCTTTGGAGTCGCTAAGGTACAGTCACAATCACGCATTTAAAAAAATCCTGCTTTTCACTATAATGTGTGAATGTATGAAATTAAATGAGGCTTGCAATATAATCAGTGTGGTTGGCTGCTTTAATATATTCCATTTCAAGTTAAAATCACCACTAGCCAAGAGTGACGAATCTAATTTGATCAGTTGTTCACAAAAACACTGAAAAGAGATGTAAGCAGACCTATCAACAGCTGGTAACATGGCCTGCTTTCAAAAGCAATTAATTGGGTTTTTTTACACAACCAGAACTCTTAAAATATTCAAAACCAGTTAAAGCCCTGCAGTATTAAAAACAGGATGGTGGAAAGGAATTCTCCTAGTAAAAGCATCTTACACATCAAGTTATTGCTTAAAACCACAAAAGCCAGAAAATTCAAATAGAAAGGTCAAATCTTTAATAAAAAGGTGCAGTCGGGTAGTGCGCTAACAGCAATAACCCATTGTAACTTGACTTCATAGGTTTGACTGCTCTTTATAACGTGTTTCAACTGTATTTCATATTTAAATGAATTTTGTGAGTTCTTGCAAATATTAAATATGCATATTTGACTGCAATCAAATAAGTCCACAGATTACTAATAACTCAGTATAAAGCCTGTCATACACAAAGAACACACACTTTCAAAAGCAGAACAAGCTCCCATGTAATTCACATAATTAAAAATACAGAGATGTCATTATTTCCCACTCAAAAAATACCGAGAGCAATGTTGTCTTACGTATCGCATCTGTCATGCTTGCCATACCTTAGCTTCGTGGATTTTGGTCTTGGAGGCTGCACATTTTTCTCTGGCTGAGAAAATTTTTCCAGAAAATGGAAACCGATGCTGATCAATGAGACTGGAACCAACTTACAAATGGAATGGCACTGTACCAGACTGCAGCCAGTCAGTCGCTAATTAGCATCTGCACACAAGGGAATTTTTGAAAGTGTTTCAAATCAAGCAGAATTATCCAAAAGATATCTTAGATTGTAACAGGAGATGACTGGTAGACAAGCCTTTTCTGGAGAATGATGATCTGGTATATCAGCACATCAGTGCTGTTGGAAGACTTGGAATTCAATTGCCATTTACTTACTCAAATCGTTACCATTGTCGATTTGAGGAAATGACTTTCCCACAACATCAGGCATAAGGACAGCATACACGAAAGTAAAACAAGACACCTGAAAGCAAATAGCTCTGTCAAAAACAGTCGCTAAAACAGGGGAGATGACAACAGACTAAAGCATCTGCTGCTGCGCAGAAGATCAACTATAAACAAAATAAAATGCTGTTTGTGATCTAGTTTTGGATGAAGCATGTGGCCAGAATTAAATACTGTTGCTTTATTTTACTTATGACGGAACCACAAAGCCCACACCCTTGGTCAAAGAACAACCACCACATGAGGCACTTCATCCAAAAAGGCTTGAAATACTAACAGGTAAGTCTATATTTAATAAACACTTGGCACAACTTACTCATGACTTTTTGTTCAAGTATTTGATAACAGCTAGCTTTATCCCAAGTTAAGCTGCAGACTGTTAGCTACATATCAACATTAAAACAACACATTTTTTAAATTTGAGCTTTTGTGACAGTCTCAAATGTCTGAGATCTAACTCACTGTCATTTTCAACCTTACCTTCACCTACTTCCCACACAGTATTTTACACATTAGGAGGTAAAACAGATCCCCAAAGCACCAGAAAAAAACAAAGGTAAGATGAAAAAGAAGCATATCTCCTTTCTATCTGGAAAGGGAACATGCTAGACTCCAAAACCAAAAAACATTTAATAAACCCCTGCCCACTTGTAATTAAATGTTTATCTGACTGTGAGGAGCAAGACTAATGTATAATTCCTAGTGATATACATAATTCCAGAAAAAAAATAATCCCACAGAACCTGGCTACTTAGATAAATTTCTGGAATGGCTGCCCAACACAGAATTCTCTCAGATCATGTGCAGAGGAGTCTTACATCATTCTCTAGAACACCATCAAAATATTGCAGTACTTGCTTGCAGGAGACCCATATCTATAGGTACATACAGGTACATACCTGTCTATGCACCTTCAAGCTATGTATTAAAACAGAAGAAACTGCCAACATACTGCTCTTCCTGGATGCACTCATGTGCTTTACCAATACAGAATTTAAATAAGAACCACTATTTTTTTCCCTTTTTAAACTTTAACTTTTCCCTTTTTTCCTGTCATACTAGTTGTTAATAAGTACTTATTCCCCCTTAGAAAACTTCTGTGCATTATAGAGTCAAACTTCCTCAGAAAACCGCTGCCTTCGGGAGTTGCTGGTGCTTGAGTCACCTGATGTTCACTACCACTGGTATCTGGGACCAGGAACATCCAGTTCCCCGGTACCCATTGGTTTACAGATAGTGGTTTACAAACTCTGTATGTTAACAGCGCAAATGATATGCAAGAACTGTCCCAGCACACACTGAAACGAGGGATGTCTTCTCCTCTGCCACATGCCAGAGTGACAAGAGTTGAAACACTCCACCGTGTCACGGGATAGTTGCACGCTAACTGCAAGGGAACGCTTTCAGCAGAGTCATCTTCACAGGTATGAGATTAACTGGGGGGAAAAAGAAGCCATTGCTGGCAAACTTGTGTTACCTGTTCCTAATTTAATTAGACTCTATCAGAGATGAAGGAATCCAAGCAATAATAAGTCATACTTCACAAAATGCGCACAGAAAGACACCAAGTAACTGCTGTCCGCTCCCGGTGAAGCTTATACCCTCTTCAGGAAAGCAAACTTGGGCAAACTTCCTGAAAAGCAAGCTTTTCACAAAGCAAACGTGATAAACTACTCCCTGCCAACTTTAACTTGCAACACTGGGGAAACGCAGTTGAGAAGGTGAAGAATCACCAGGGTTCAGCACTCAGGAACATCACCCCTGCTCTAACGTAGCGTAGAGTCACATCAAGAAGTGCATTATTCTGTTTTAACACACTAGCCAATTTCAAAAGAAAATTAAATCCAAACATTTTACATTTTTTTAAACAACTTCTCTTTTCTTTTCCTGTTTCTCCCTGTGTGCTCTTCCCGAACCCTCCTAATTCATCCCAAGACACTACAGAATTGGGTAACACACCCCCGCAGCTCTTCTGATACAGGGGTCAGCAAATTCTTTTCAGAGACCCCCACCCATATAATCTGCAGGAGTTTGTATCCTCTATCCTGCCCTTCAACAGAACGTAAGACCGGCCATTCTGAAACAGCGAGAGATCACAGGCTCAGCTGCCAATACTCCATTGAGGACACAACAGTATACTCTGTCCCACTGATGCAACCAGCCCCACCACTAGCATGTCAATACATTTGGGTTTTTTCCCTCCTTGGGAAGCGTGCCTGCTGATCATCTCCAATTTTGAACAGGGAATATAGGAGATATGCATTCAGCAGAACAATGGACGTGGAACAGGGAAGCAGGTTACTTGGGTACCACAACATTAAGTACTTTCTGACAAAGACTGCATTAGCAGATGACAGGAGATTGAACACACAGCAAACAAAATGCTTTGCAGATTTTCCTGTCCTTGATGTTGCAGCTGATCTGGAAGAGAATGTGCAAAGTCCCTCATCCAGAGATAGCCTTTGATCTTAGTGTACTAACTTGATACACTTACAAATCCATGCATGCCTTTTGACTTCCACCCTCCTTAAAGAGCGTCTACAGGTAAAATAATGGATTATCTGAGGCTGCTCTGTTATAAGAAAATATATTTTTAAATTGCTCTCTTAAATCAACTTTATAAATGCATTTTTTCCTTTTTCATGCTTCACATTCAAGCAGAAAGAAGGAAGATTATGTGCTACAATCTGTAGAATATTAAACTCCTCCTCAGGATAACTTCGTCTGGAGTTATCAAAATCCCTGTATTTACTGAATATGAAAAAGCAGAGGTTGATGGAGTTGGCTTTTAACTGCTAAAATCTTTCGCGGGTAAAGAACAGCTATTAATAGATAATAGCTATTCACCTAGAAGACTGTAAATTAATTTCCAAATGACCCCATACAAGACGTTTAGTCTCTAGATTTGTCCCTTTGAAAACCAGTAGGGGCTTAGAAGAATGACACCCTCTGTTTCTCTACTAATAACCACAGCACAACAGCCTGCTCCCGTGACAGAAGCCAGAACTCTGCTCTGAAAGTGATTTTTAACAGGCCGGTTTGCAGACCTCACGATAGACTTTTCTAAAGGAGTGGTGGGAGAAGTGATTTTTAACAGGCTGGTTTGCAGACCTCACAATAGACTTTTCCAAAGGAGTGGTGGGAGTTACGGCTTTCTGCCTCCTCATGGTTAACATTTATGACTAGATGCCTTTCCCCAGGTCTTTACAGTTAGCTATGTGTACTTTAGAAATAGGTTATTCTGGGATGCAGAAGTGGTTTATTTCAGAGCAACACAATCTTCTCACTTTGCTTTAGTCAACAGAAGTTGTAACTGGAGAAGGATAAAGGAAACTACTTTGATGTTATTTTTTATTCTTTGATGAAAAACCTTGAGGTGACTGGAGTGCTGTACGTAACAGTTTTCCACGTTTGGCATCTAACACAGTAAATTAATGGACTGTCTCTGGTACAACTTTTCCAGTAATACTACTTTCTAGATCTGAACTGGTCACCCTGGATCTTCTTTATAGCCAATGCAGCAAAGAGGAGTCATTTCTCAGGTGTGATCCATACCAGCCTTGTACAGATGAGATTAGCTGAGCCATGCCCTGCGACTGCCTTATTCTCTCCACTATACCAAAGAGCACAGGCTGATAAATTCACATACAAATGCCTGAACTTTGAGAGACCTCAAAGCCAGTGCAGATGAAGTGCATTCCTTTGAAGGGAGTTTTCTCCACTAGTGATATTTGGTGTGGAATGTCTGCTTTGCTTTATGGAGACAGAAAGGGAACAGCAGAGCCCCTGTTCACACGGTACCTATATACTCAAGTACCTATATAACAAGCTAAGGAGTACGTTAATAAGCTCAACACGAACCAGCAATGAGCCCTCACAGCAAAGAAGGCCAACAGTACCCTGGGCATCACCAGCAGGTTGAGGGAGGTGACCCTTCTCCTTTGCTCAGCCTTGGTGAGACACACCTGGAATGCTGGGTCTAGTGCTGGCTCTCCAGTACAAGAGAGACATGGACTTACTGGAGTGAGTGCAACAACGGGCTACAAAGACAATTACAGGGACCAAAGCATTCATCAGAGAGGTGAATAAAGCTGAAAGAGCTGGGACTGCTCAACGTGGAGAACAGAAGGCTCAAGGCAGCAGACCTCATCAGTTTGTATAAATATCAGATATGGGCACTAAAGATGGTGTCAGGTTCCTCTCCATGGTGTCCAGTGACAGACCGAGAGGCAATGAGAACCAATTGAATGAACTACAAAGAATTCGACGTAAACATGCTGCCTTCCTTTTTTACTGTGAGGGTGGTCAAATGGTAGAACAGGTTGCCCAGAGAAGTTGTGGAGTCTCCATCCATAGAAATACTTAAAACCCAAACGCACATGGCTCTGAGCAACTTGCTGTAGCTGACCCTGCTCTGAGCAGGGAGTTGGACTAGGTGATTTCTGGAGCTGCCTCCTTGCCTCAGTCATTCTGTGATTCTCTTGCTAACACTTAACTGGTGTCTTCTGTGCAGAAGTGGATCTCACCTCTCTTGTGTTCATACAGAACATTGCTTCTTATAGTCTTGGCACCAGAAAAAACTTAGGGAAGCATATCATCATTGCCAGTACAGAGGGGAGATGTATGCAGTCTCTTGGTCACTTCACTGACCTGTGACCCTTTGGCTTTTTGAGCTATTTCATACTTTACGGATATTAATCTCTCATCTCTACTAGGACCTCACTGTTGCACATGTAGCGTGAGTGACAAATTTTGCCTCAAATATCACCATATACACACCACTTTGGGAGGCATATCCAGTGGTGAATCATCTACGTCTGAGTAGAAAATCGTACCCATGTAAAGATAAAGGATCTTCTGTTCACTCCTCTCCCCGCTTTGCATCTATCGAAGCAAAGCATCAGATGGATTTCATCTAAATGGAGGAGTACTTTATGTGTACCCCCACTCATTCCTGAGTTCACTGCTGTTGCCTACCATAGCTCATTTCCTAACTCATCACTCACTCTTTTTTTTAAAGGCAATGTATATCAGCTGAAAAGATAAGGGTGGCTTCTTACTATATAAAAGGCCTGTCACTGGGGTGATTTATATTGTCTTTATAATTGGGATATACTGCACTAGAGAGCTTTGCTTTATAATGGAAAGTTTGTTTGACCTTCAGGCATTCCTTGGGCCTCTCTTAGTTAGGCCCAGTTGGTGACACAAAGCACCCACATTGTTGAAAAGTCTTAAATGTAAAAATTTCTGTGTTAAGTTCAACAGTGGGTTTTTTTCCCTGAGTGTTGTTTGTAGTTCACAGTCTGCAAAAGAACTCCATTTTTAAAACCAAAGTATATATACCAATTTGAATTATGCTAAGAACATGGTTTATCATAATTATTGCCTTAAAAAATGTACTATTCAACAGAAATACTGGCCTACTCCAGACATTTCAAAAACATCAGCTTGCAACTGCTGAAGAAACTTCCCAAGAAGGATGTGCTCCATCTGTAAAACTGCTGATTTCTGCAAAGGGAGACTTCCTCCCAAATCAGATTTTATGTTTAGAGGACAACAAAAACCCCCTTCTTTGCTACATACTTTTCCTTTCCCAGAGACTTTTTCCCTTCCCTGCTTTACACATCCAGAACAAGATGATACAAAACGACCTGTTTTCTAACTAACCCAACTCTAGAATTCTTTCAGAGATGACCAATGTCAATGTAAGGCTCTGCCTACAATTGTGCAATGGTTTTCAATAATACATACATCTCTTATTTAACAATTCCCTAATCAAGAAAATCTTCTCACAGGATAACAAGTACAACCATAATGTAATCCAAAGTTTGGGGAGCTCCTACTGGAAATGCAGGACCTAATTTTAACCTCACTGGATTGAAACAACACATAAAAACAAGGGCTACATTTTGCAATGAACTATTTCACTGTCAAGCTGTACTGCAAATTAGTTTCATTTACTGTTGCCTCTCCAAATCCTTCAACATTTCTATTTCTCAGGACTCTCTCCCACATTTTCTGTACTGCGAATTTTAGGACTGTTTTTTGTCAAATTCACTTCATACATTTGGTTTGTTCTTTTATGTCTTTATTCTTCTTTTGCACTAATGTTCTTTCCTTGTATAATTCAGAATAAGCATTTCTCCTTTCCTTTATAAAATACAACCTGTTCAACAAAAAGACCCACATGAATCCCTATGACAGCCTAATAAAAAGGTACCTTAGTATTAATATTTTGTTGGGCCCTGGATTACGGTACCAACATAGTGCTATGGAGTTTGATAAGACAAATGGAAGTTGTTTACCTGTCTCTTAAGAAGCAAAGACCAAACAAATAAGTAAATAAACCCCACAACCCTTCCCTTCCCCGTGAAAAAGAAAGGTTTACTCTGTAATTGCTACAGAATCATGGAATCATTCAGGTTGGAAAAGACCTTTAAGATCGAGTCCAACCATTAACCTAACACTGCCAACTCCACCACTAAACCAAGTCTTTTAAATACCTCTGGGACTCAATCACTTCCCCGGGTAGCGCGTTCCAATGCTTGACAACTCTCTTGGTGAAAAAATTCCTCCTAATGTCCAATCTAAACCTCCCCTGGCGCAACTTCAGACCATTGCCTCTCATCCTATTGCTTGTTACTTGAGAGAAGAGACCGACCCCCACCTCGCTACAGCCTCCTTTCAGGCAGTTGTAGAGGGCAATAAGGTCTCCCCTCAGCCTCGTCTTCTCCAGGCTCAACACCACCAGTTCCCTCAGCCGCTCCTCATCAGACTTGTGCTCCAGACCCCTCATCACCAGCTTCGTTGCCCTTCTATGGACATGTTCCAGCACCTCAATGTCTTTCTTGTAGTGAGGGGCCCAAAACTGAATACAGCATTCAGGTGTGGCCTCACCAGTGCCGAGTACAAGGGGATGATCACTTCTCTACTCCTGCTGGCCACAGTATTCCTGATACAAGCCAGGATATTGTTGGCCTCCCTTATCTAGGGAGGAGTTTTACAGAGAACAATGGAGACTTAAAGAGGAGAAAGTATTTGGCTCAATGAATTTGAACTGTTTTTCATTTTTGTATTTCGATAGCATATCAGACTGCAGGTATGTTACAAAAAAATCCTCAGCAACTCAAATCCTCTCAAAGTGCAACATAATTTTTGAAGTGTAATGCTGAACCACTAATATTGTTTCTACAGTCAGGGTAGAGGCACACAGACAAGTAACTGAAAGGCATCCTAACGTATGAATGTGCAATGTAGGGCTTTACCATGGTAATTACCTGTTTATCTTATCCTGTAGTAATCTGTGGTTATATCTTACCCTTCCTTCATTTATCCTCATAAAACCTTTGTAAAGTCTGAGTGTACCGTTACTCTCCTTTCACATCTATTTTTTAGTGAAGGTGTAATCTGATGGCAGGCCTAGGGCTTTCACAACAGTAAAACACCAGCACCTCAACCCCTGGAAGGATGTGGGTCTAAAACACAGGTGACACTGGATGCTGATGGCAGCAGGAAACTGAAAGCTATTTCCAAAGGACTTCTAAACAGTAAGCCTTTTAAAACAAAAAAAACCACAAAACAAAACAAAAAGGGTGGTAGTGGTGAAGATGAGGGCTCCTGAAAGCCCAGCATGCCTATCATTTCTCAAAAAAAAAAAAAAAAAAAAAAAATCTAGCCTGATGATCATATTTCCCTCCTAAAAAGCAGTTAATAGAACTGAAAAAAGGAAAACCAGAATGCATCAATGAACTGGCACTGCAGGTGCTGAGCCACTGCCATCAAACCCGCTCTCTTAAACTGCACATATTAGGTACTATACTAGAGTTTAAGACAAACATTTTACAGTGGCTGGCATAACTTGAACTACTTCTTCCTTTTCACTTAGGAATATCCTCGCTTTCTGAAACATACCTTCATGTTGGAAGACCTGAGCAAATGCGGGACCTACATGAGTGAGAGTGAGTGCTTTTTGGCAGGGCAGCAGAGACACCTGGAAAGGGAGAGCGGTGGGAGCAGTGCCCAGCCACACCACAGGTGCCTCGAAACCCACAGGTACCACAGGCAAAAGTGGGTGCTGGAGGGACAGCTTAAAACAAGCTGTATTTAAGTTACCTACACCCTATGGGTCAGTGCAGCATCGATATTCATTAGTAGGACAGAAAATACATGTATGTATTAAAAATTGCTAGTGTTGAATGCCGTGACAGAACAAAAAGGATCCTTTACGGTACTTGCTAAGAAACACAGGCACGCTTATACATTCATAGACAAAATACTGAAACAAAAAGCATGTTTTGTCTAAATAGGAACTCCTGACTGAATACGTCTCATGTTCAAAATTTGCCACAGCAATACAGTAAAACCAAAACGAAGCAAAGACTTCAGATTGTATTCAAAAGTTTAAAAAAGGCATGGACACTTCACTGTAATTTCTGAATAATATCACAGTTTCCCTTTTCTGCAAACACTGAGAAAATAATTTTTTGCTCTGTCCTTATAACTAGGCCGCCCTCATGGCTGCTTGCATCACTGTGGTATCTGAAGCATGGCTTAAACTGGAAAACAGCTGATAAATTTTTGGAGAACAGAAATGGAAAAAAAATAGAAGTACTGTTTTTAAACTTGCATCCAGACTTTCAGAAACTAAACCTTTAGATAAGAACCTCTTTTTCTTTCGTTCTCTCTAAATGCAACTACTAGAAGAGTTGCGGCACTTGTGCTTCAATGAGTGCATGCATTTTACGTTCCAACACCTGCTGCTTTTGCAAAACTATGGACATATACTTGTTTCCAACAAAGAAGCTACACTTTTGACTTCCTAAATCAAGTAATATTTGAAACAATTGAATTACGTGTCAAGTTATCATGAAATTGCATACATGCTGACCAATTTCAAATCCATTGATTCCTGTACAATACAAAATTTAAAGTATGAAATATTAAAAATTTTCCAGATCAAGTTCTTGATTACTATAGTTTACCATCACTGTTCAAAAGCATGGTAGCTAATGCTCTTAGAAAGCATGTTAACGATATTTGTTTTGGTCACTTGCCACTATCTTTCATTAAGGATGTTTTAAACCACAGGCTCAACTCTAGCAAAAAAACCAACCAATCAACCAACAACTGAAACCAAAAGAAATATAAGGTGAATACACATATATATGATTTGTGAGCAGTATAAAAATAATACATATTTTTAAATTTCCTTTTAACACTCCTTTGCCCTCCCCTAAGAACATGTAACAAATTTTCTAAGAAAAATATTAATCTGATAAGCGTGCTACTGTTGCGTTCTGCTGGCTGTTTATGCAACATATATTGTTACACCGGAAATATAAAACAATATCATAACTAGTTAAATGTTTTAATAGAATTTTACAGACTTGGAATTAACGTCAAATATTATTTGTTTTTACCATCTAAATAAACTAGCTTAGGCTGTCACTCATTCCTTTTTATTCATTTTTTGTTTTGTCTTACTGCATGCATCTCTCTCAAAGTGAAAAATGCCTATTTAAAGATAAGTGGAAATACCACAGTACGTAACGTTTTCATGTCAAAATAATTACATTATTATATTCTGAGTTAAATAATATAAGATAGGAAAACATTTTGAGATGCACTTGACAGTTGTAATCCTGGCAGGATCAAATCAACTTCTTCCAAACTCATTTCCGCTAGATAAAAACAAAGAGCTCCCCAGCCCGACGAGCCGCCTCTCCCACCCATCTAAGCCCCCTGACAGAAGAAGGACAAGCCAGGACAGCAGAACATCCTGCAGGGTTTTCTTCTTCAACACTGAGCCACATTTTGGCCTGTCGGAGAAGGAAAACTCATTTGTTCTCAAACGCCAATGGAATTACATTAGCCTGAAACCTGAAATTTGGTGGTTGTATTGTTACGAAGAGATGATCCTCGAAATAACTAAGAGGAAGAAGGTAGCGCCCTCTCTTTGCGTCTTGTGGAGCCACACTTTGTCATGGAACGCTGAGAGAGGGCTTTGCTGAGAGAGGGGCTCAAACACCGTGCAGGTGAAGGCACAGCTTGCAAGGCAAAGAGGTAGCGGTTGTGCTCGCACACGCTTTTATGAAATACATACTCCAAAGAGTTCCTTGTGCACTCTTTATTTTCATGGCAGTAACACCCATGGCTACAAGCGCTTCATAATTTTTTTTCCCCCAGAAATAGATCAGTCTGGATTGGTTGTTACTGACACATTTTTCTGATGGAGAGATGACACAAATTTAACACTCCTTTACAAAGGGAAGTATTTTTTGATTTAATAAACCAAATTTAAGCTGCATTTAGACATTTCTCTGTCTTGTGCTGCATTGTTATACATATATCATGCACCATTTTTGTGTCCCCTATGGAATAAAACAAATATTTTCCATTATGCTATTCTCTACATAGCCTTCTAGTCCTTAATAAAGGGAAGAATTCATCTCCATCCATTTCTTAGAGAAAAGAGCATGACTATATTTTTGTCATGTCTTTGATATAAATTCTTTGTTTGTTAAAGATACAGAAAGGTATTTCAAAAGAAATGTCTCCCGTGCAGTTATTATACTTCACTAAGTATAATTAAAATAATTTTATTTGCATTAATTTAAATCTTAAGAGATCAAATAAGGATCCCGTTTTCACAATCTGTGTTCACAAATAAGGACTCTAGCTGTTTCTTTTAAAGGTCAATATAATTCAAACTGGTTTGGAGACAAATTTGCCTTAAGACTCACAAGCTTAGCAGATACAAGTTGAGGTAACCACATTTAACATCAAGATGACGACAGATTTGCATCACCTGCAGACCCAGGCCAAGTCTGGGAGCTTAAAATAGCTTTTGGCAAGTATATAGTGAAACAGTTGCCCTATATAATAAGCACAGAAAAATTATGCACCGATACATGTGCCTACATAGTAGTAAGTCTTGAAGCGTTCCACAGAACTGTCAATATTCCAGTAACCTGTTTTCTTCTTGTTTCTATTTCACCATTTCCCTTCTGACCCAGACATTACAATTTTCTTCCTTTTTATTACTATCATAAATTGTGATCATTTATTTTTTTACATGATCCCTTTCACAAAAATTCTGTTTTCTGTTACTGGAAGCACTTTCCCCTTGGTGGCTTACTTAGATACTGGTACATAATAAATGCACGTTTGCTGTCATGAGAAAAAGCTTTGTGTTTCTGATGTCATTTGGATACATCACAGTGCTACAGAATGAAAAAAATCATCAAATCTAACACTTTCCAATATTCTCTTCATTCAGTCTATCAAAGGGAGTGCATGACATTTAATATATAGAAAACAGTGTTTCTATCTGCTCAGTTTTAATAAAGTATCAGGACAAAAGAGCCATAAAATGTCCTGAATATTTATTTTCTCTAACATGCAGTAGACAATTTTTGATTTCAAACTGCATGGTTAGACAAATTTATAACCAAATATGTGAAACAGTATGTTATAAATCAGCATACAAACCCACAAACATATCAATACAGGAAAACAAATTTTAAAAAAGCAGTTTTACTCAACAGGGAAAAAAAAAAATCTTTGGCCCATGAGAAATCAGCTGCATTCCCCCTATCTTTTGTGGTGTCAATGTTTCACTCCACAAATACATGGCCAGAAACAATTTCCAAACATCTTTATAACTGACACCAGATACCTGAACCAGATACCCTCAATCAAAATACAAACAATAAAGTTACAAAAGTGTTAACTGAAACTATGCAACTTTCTCTAAGTTCAGCTACAGAATCTTTGAATTTGAAGATATAAGATATCAATGACAAAAATTAAGAAGCTCCAAATTTGCAGGCAATACCGTCAGGGTTTCCAAACTAATTTTAAGGGAAATAATAATTAAAGACATGACAGTCCTTCCACAACCCTCTCAAACTATATTGGCCATGAAAAAAGGGCAATGGAGAGCTGGCATCATGTACAACACTGTACACCATCTTCAGTAGGTCACTGGTCTTTTAAATAATCTCTAGCGAACAAATAAGATTTCAGAAAGTTTTTAGTAGATAATTACACTTCCTGATTTTGTAATTAGTGGAACTACATGTAATTACATAATAATTATGACGGTAATTACGTAATTAAGATGTATAATTATGTAGTAAAAAACATTATGGAAATAAAAGCCATCAACTGTATAAGCACAATACATTTTTAAAAATAAATTCTGTATCATCTGTTTAAAGCTACCATTTTCCTCAAAATATCAAAGTGATTATGAGCCATCACTGGCAAGTTCTAAAATACATTTCTTATGAGACTTAAAAATCATACAGATAATTGTACCTTTTTTTAAATCTCTTTAAAGCCTTAGCTTTACATTATCCTTCTGATGTCTAGGCACACGTATACTGAGTGGATTATACAGAGTTAAATTGTTTATATTTATATTTCCCATTTCTACTAAAATAATTTAAAAAAAATTAGCATCTATTTCAGAATTCTGGTATCTGAAAGACAGATTTATTTTTTTTTTGACTACACTGCCAGATCCATCAAACTTAAGGGTCTTCTAAAAGGAAAAACATGCTAGTCTTGCACTTTCCACTAGAGAAAAGAGCTTACTGCTGTGAGAAGCAGTAGTCATTGAAAGAAGTCTTGTCACTTCTGACTTGCATTTAACAACAACAGAACTGCCCCCCATCAAAAACCAACCCCAAACTTTATTAAGAGAGAGGAAAACAGAAAGACAAAGGTCTCTAAGAAAAATGACAAAGAGCTGCAGAGCTGCAGATAAAAAAGAAACAGTGAAGAAAAAAGAGCTTTTAAAAATATTTTCTGTTTAGAGAAACTCAAAAGAGGACTGATAAAGGAGGCAAATGACATTAGATAGACCACACCATTGCATGGGCTAGAACAAGTTGGCATGTATCTATATACTTAAGTAGGAAAAAAATCCTGAAATGCAAATGAGAAGATATTTCTGTTCACTTTTACCCACACACAGAGGAGAGAGAGGGGGAAAAAAAAAAAAAAAGAAATCTATCTGTAGCAGCAGGATATTTATTTGAAGAGGTCCAATAACCATTCCAATTCAGGAGGAGCCAGAAGTTAGTTAAGCCACTACTTCATCCCACGTGCAACATTAATACAATGTGCAAGGAACAAAAGTCTTCATTAAGCAAAACCATTTTATCAGTGATATGAGCTACAGTAAATGCACTCCTGTCACGCCACAGATTTCCCACATTGTAGACATATCATAATGGTTTTTACTCATTATTTTTATTTATTTCTTTCACAAGCAGAGCAAATAACTCAACAATCCATAACTCCCAAGGGAGGTGTCACAGCCCATTAAGTTTTGTACTCAGAGAAAAGGTTATAGAAATGTACAGTGTAATGGGGTTTACTTAGATTTTTGTAAGTTTAACAAAAAGACCACACGAGCAGAAACAGAATGGAGAAAAAGTTACACATTAAAAATGTCCAACTGGCTATAAAAAAAGTAAGATCATTATGGGAGGATAACTTAAGATTTAAAGATTAGCTAACTGCCCATACATTACTTCAAAAGGGTCAAAAAAACCTACAGTGAGTAATTTTCAATAGTTTATGCTTTCAAAAAAGTTAGCGACATTAAAAAACACTCAAGAAACGGTGACTCAAATTTTAAAAAAAAAAGTTCAGAAATCTTCCTCTTCAAAACAACACATTAACGAAAAAATGAACAAGTGCTTTTGAAGATATACTCAAAGATTAAATTCTTGAAAATTATTATTTTACAATCTCTTCAAAACAACATGATTGGAAGACAAAGTACTTGACAGCAAATGTGCAGAGGAGCATTTGTTTGCTCGGATGTAAAGATCACTATAGTGAACTGAAGTCTTTGCGATAGCGTCTGGAGATGTGACGCAAACAGAAATGCTTTGTTTATCAAACCGTACTCTCTGAAAAGAGCTATGCCAAGTTTTAGCTGTTGCCATCTTAAAAATAAATGCATAGAGACATAGGTATGTAGGTTATCAATACAATTTCTCCTTATCTTCCCCTGGAAAGTGCACATAGATAACTACATCCCCTTTCTTCTTCACTTGCAACAAGTGCTTTTTTGTAGCCTTCCTGCCTGTATATGGATAAAAACGCGGCAAATTGTTCTGATCCCAGAAGTCTCCACTTCATTACACTAGTTTCACATACAATACAATCCTTCCAGCCCCATCTCACCCCTGATCTCCTCCCTTTCTCTTGACTAAATCTTCACACTTTATCTCAGAGCAGGAACACCTCCTTGCTCAGGCCCATCCTTTCAACCCCAGTTGCAGTCGGTCTCCCTCCCTCAGGTCTCACCATTGTCACCAGTGGACAGGAGGACATGGACTAAACCACACCAACAAGCAGCTCTGCCAACATCCCCATGATAGACTGTCTTCTTTCAAAGAGCTATAAAAAAATAATCACTTCAACCTGCTACTTGGCACGCCAAGTTATGAACATACTGGGGAAAAACACCCAACACCGAAATGACAGGATTCATACAAATATTCAGAGATGAATTTTATGGTTTTATGTCTAGGTCACACAGCTTTGAAGAGTTTCATTTTTCCCAACACAATTTTGCAGTTTATTCATCCATAAAGTAAAATAGGCACTTTTGGTGCTTGTATAGAAGGGTGGAGTGAGGTACACACAAAGCTGTGATAGAAGTGTAAAAATATCCTCTGAATATGCATTTGCTTTTACAAAATCGCAGTCTGTAAGTATATGATCAAAACAATTACATTCTATTTCAGCAAAGTGGCATATACCTTGAAGATGTAGGCCTTCCTAACAAACCACGTTTCCCAAAAGTTATCTTCCACCCATCCTCACTTTCTTCTGCTTACCCATTAAACAGATATGCCCAGACTTTTTGGAATCCAATAACCATGAGCTCAGTAGTTGAAAATATTCTGTGAAAGAATGTACCGCAACACCTTTGCAATTTCTACCCCAGAAACACTTAAATGCCTTGTGAACAACATTCCCTCGCTTAGAAGTGGGATGGTGGAAACGTGGTGACTTGCAGTCCCCTTCTACCGTATGGAATAGAAAAAAATCCTATGACTAGGATCCTATTTCTCCAAAAAAACCTGCAGCACCATAGACAACCTCAGTGATATCAATGCTTTTGGAATAATGCTGCAGTCATTGTGAATAAGGGGACTGCAGCATCCTTATCTTCCATGAAAACTTCTATTTGATGCCAGGAGGGGGAACTGAGCCAGAGACATCTGCCTGAGGCAGAGTAGTTGTACTAGCTTTATGTGGGCTCCATTTCTCTTAGTTTTTAAAGGTTTTCATTTTACTGTAGAAGCAAAATGAAAACAGTAATATCTCTGAATATTTAACAATACCAATATTTGAATGGAATAGTGATACAAAGCTTACTACACTCTATTTTGATCTCCTGATGACATAGCCATAAAAATAAACTGGTTTCCTCTTCTGAAGTTAAGGCATACAGAGCAAACATACTCCTGTATTTAAACATTGTGTGTTTAAAACCAGTGACAGTTTACCTATCCTTTTTTCACCCAAATAAACAGAGGATGCTACTACTTTGCTACTCCTGCTGCTTCTTGCTGCTCTGACTGTTCACCTAGGTAGCAATGTCTGACTAAACCCACAACCCAGCTTTGAAAAACTAAGCGTAAGAAAGTGCTGAAAACACTTTGACACTTTGAGTGTGTTACTAGTCACAGTGGAGCACTTTTTCCTTTCCTGATTGAAGAAGTAATTCAGAACAAACAGCCCTTGTGGTATTATTGGTATCTTTAAACTAGGGGGGTTGTCACGGGGATATTGAAAATTACATTGGTTTTTGATCCAATACTAACTGTGCAATGGTTCCTGATTTAGAAACATGGCGAGGAATTTCAGAATTTCATTTTGTGTAGTGTGAAAACTAAGAACCTTGCACTGTATCACAATGTTAACTGTACCATCATGACAGACCATAAACTTCCAGGTGAATTGGAAACATTTGTTTGGAGGATAAATGCTACTATTAATAATAGGACTAAAGACCCGTAACTATATAATCCAGATATTCCTGGATGGTCTAACTGACAGCTAACTTCACCAGTCACTGAACAATAAGGCATCATGTAGACCAACCAGCTTATTTTTGATTCTTACAGGAAAAGATGGACCAACAACAGTATACAATCATTACAGTAGATCACAAATGAAACACGAATGAACAATGTTGTTGCAAATATTATAAACACCATACTGGTATAAACAAACAGAAGAATGGTCTGCAAAACACGTTAATTAATCCTTCTTCTGTATTCCACTGATAAATCTGAATTACTGAAGGTCTATTAGAAAGAAAAAAAAAATGCAGAGAAGTGGAAAAATCTCCCCGTTCCTCAAAAAAATTCAGGTTTGTAGTTGAAAGACAACAGCATGCAGGTTTTAAATATGCAAAACTCTAAGAGAAAGAAAATATACTATCACTCATCATGCATGGAATAAGCTTCAGAAAGCATAATTCATCTTAAAGAGCTCTCTATAGGAAGTACAGTGAAACTGCAGAAGAAACTGGTTGTAAAACCTGACAAGTTGTAGAACCTGCATCACCAGAGGATTTTTAAATATAGCCTGTCTTTAAAACGTAGACTGTGGTATTGATCCTCTTGCAAGGAAAGGGAGTAGGCTGAATGCCTTTTTGAACTCCCACTGATTTCACAATTATTATTTTAGATTCCATTTCAATAAATAGTATGGACCTTCAACATAAATAGCTGAACAAACAAAACCTTTTCTGTAATTAAAGTTCTGTATTTTGAAGAGGCAAGTATAGAAAACGCAAGGGAACTAGTAGCGAAATCTCAAGGTTCTGAATGAGAGAAGACATGAGTTCTTTCAAACTACGGTGGAAAACACACTTATATCTTGAATCTCCAGCCACTGTAAAAATCTTTCTTTTTATAAAAGAATACTCCAAGATGAGTAACAACCTAAAGCCACTACTAAGAATAAACAGAATCTACAAGAAGAACAACTGGTCTTTAAAAACTCAGGAAAAATGGCAATAAAAAGTAGAATTGCTACACAATTTAGGCTTTGAAACACAATGTCCCAAACCAAAGCAAAACCCTCCCCAAACGAAAATCAAAACAACAGTAAAGTAAGTGGTTTAGTCACATGAAAAGTAAAAAGGAGACTGAAAACACCAAAGATGTACAAAACCTAAATTAAAACATTGCCACAATTTTTGATAAAAGCAATGATGTTGATCACAGGTCAAGGACAGAATGGCTTGTGAATGATGGCATGGAAATAAAGTTTTTTGGCTTCCAAGGGAAAACAAACAAGAGCTTCATGTTATGAAGGGGAGTTCACTAAATTTCCACTTCACAACTACAACAAAATTGGAATGTGGAAATCATTTCAATACTACAGAGTTTTAAATTTAAGTATATGAAATCAGTAACATGTTACTAGAAAACAGAAGTTCTTACAATTCCTTGAGAATTACTCTGGAAATTAATTTTATTGAACTTTCTCCAATTACCAGTGAGGGTCCAATAAACATTTTCTGATTAAGGCAGAAGGTAAGAAATTACTTGAATGCTGAAGCCACTATACTATTTTTCAGGGATAATTCATCAACCTTGAAGTCTAAAATTACAAATGAGATTAAGCAGTCCAAAATGAATGAAACCAAGAAAATTAAAGTAAATCAAAATACCATGAACCTGAGATATGAACTCATGGTTCCAAAATGACAGGAGGAAAACGAACAAACAAACAAACAAATGCTCAAACCTCAAGATTTCTATCATTACTTAACTACAAATTAATGATATGATACAGCTATGAACAGGGCATAGGTGACTCAAGAAAGCATCAGCAGAGGTACTTCCAGCCAGTGTACAGATCCAGCATACAAGACACTGGATAGATACCTTCTAAAATACCATGTAATTTCTAGTTTCTCATACTCAAAGACTAATTCAAGCCAGAAAAGACTGCACACAAAGGCGCTAAGAGGAAGGATCACGCAGCAGAGACCAATTCTTCCTAAAGAAACCCAAAAGTGTCTCTGCCTTAGTTTAAAACAAAATAGAGGTGTTACCACTGTTTCTAAAAGCATAGAGGAGAACATCAGGAAAGGGAAATAAATAAAAATTTAGTGAATGGACATAAGCCACCCACAAACAAGTTAGAATGGGAAAATAATAGTGAATTTTCAGCCATCATAGAACAAGGAGGGTCTGAAACGCATCCTGAATAGCAGTGGAAGGGGAAGAACCACCCATAGGTTTCAAAATGAAACGTCACAAACTTGCAGTCTTTAAAGATGTGGTGGTCTGCAGTAGCAGGGGACTGGATGTAATCACCCATGAAGCCTCTCCTACTCTTATGTCCTTATATTAGGCCAGAGTTCTACACACAAAGTAATTTGGTTTCAACTAGCAGTAGCATTCACCAGGTGACATTCCTTCAGTACACCTACAAAGTTGTATTAGAATGAGATGGCTATACAGCGTGACTTTCTCTGGATGTATGAAATCATTCTGAAGTGCGAGCATCAGAGTGAGTTCACTGTCTTAGAGGGATGAGGAAAGGAAACGAGAACCTCCAAAAGAAGAAACATAGATACAACAGGCCAAACCCCGACTGTTCGCTTATTTGAGCATTTTTTACCTAAGAGGTGACATGATTTTGATTTTCATATAAGGCTTATCAAAATAACGTTTAGAAAGACTGAGTTTTGTTTAAGCTCTTTCCATCACCCAGCAACCTAGCTGGTGATGCCGGGCAGGGGTGGGGAAGCCTGTGGCAGCAGAGCAGCGACAAGAATAGCAGTCTCCAGTAGTAGCACCTTTTCTTCACAGGCACCACCAGCACCACACAGAGGATGCAGCAGAAGTGCTCTCTGTGGACAACGCACTTCAACAGTGGGACCCAAAACCATGGCTTTAATCAGAATTCCAAGTCGGCCAAGCATTAGCCCGCCTTCAGAAATATTCTTCTGTCAGCTTGAAAAATCACTTAGCTGCACAAAACCCCTGGATCCATTACAGCTTAGAAATGTTTTAGTTCTGAAATGTTATGGTAATTGGAAGAAGAGAAGAAAAAAAAAATCTTCCTAATATTAGCTTAATCTGTATATTTAAGAGAGCTTTGTAGACAGTTAGCATTACTGCTTTCCTTGTGCCATCATTTTCTCCCTGATAAAAGGTGTCTCTTCAATATTAATAGTTGAACAGAAGTTTTATTGGATTTTCTTTTAGATATTGTATACATATGCTTTAATTAGTCTATTTACTGAAGTTGACATGTCCTTCAAACTTCAAGCAAAGAGATTTCTCTAATGGTATAAAATGCAAGAAAAGCACTTTTTTCTAAAGCACAGTCGCTTCAAAAGAAGAAAGGAGACCTAATATATTCTTAAAGTGGTTAACTCCAACACAACACATTCCTCTTACAGGGGATTCCTACATTCATACTTTCTTCTTCTATTTTCTGTTTTAGATCACAGCCTCATATTTCAGATTTGAAGAGGAGAAATATGTAGGTTTAGTTTCTAGCATGCAAGTTGCTATTAAATTATAGTTAATTAATTAAAAATTTAAATTTACCTTTTTCATCTTCAGTAATCACTTTATCCATCGCATAGTCCACATCAAAAATGTATCGGTAAAAGCAGAGCTGAGTGTACAGGGCCTTATCAGAATACTGTAATGTAAGAAGACAGTAATTAAAAACCTAACTCAAAAGTGTATCTCTTGCACCCATTTCTAAGTCTGCTATCAAAAAGTGATTCTTTCTGTTTTTTTCTAACAGTTTATACATGCCATTCACATCAGATTTTGGAACTATTATTATTTTTCTGCTGCAAAATCTCTTTATTACATCTATACACTTTTTTCTCACCATTTACACCAAGCATTTATATAAATCATATTAAACTTATCCACTCGTATAGAAACATAAATTGCATTTATCCATTCTTACAGACACGCGTACTGCAATAATGCTTTAGCAACAAAACAAAAGTCACAAGAATGACGGGACAAAGGAATAACTTTAGTGCTTTAGGACATTGTACAATGCAATGATCTCAAAAAAGAAAAAGAAATAATGTATATTTTTGATGAATACAGGTGTTTGGCTGTATTCTCTCCCTCCCCCCAGCTGTGGTTACATAAACTGCGAACATGCCATTCAAATAAGAACAGGTGCATATGTACCTTTACAGCTATGTCATCACCTTGCTCTACACATCTGTGAAGGCTACTGCATGTTAGTAATCACACACTTAGTTCAAAAATCTGCAGGTGTGTACATGTGCAATATGATATTCAATTAAATACTCTGAATGTCAGTGATGTCAAGCCTCTGTGCTGTTCCTCTCGTGCAAAAGTACATGCCTGTACGCATTCGTATCGCGGTCGTCATTCTGTGCACTAGAAGATTGCTTGAATAGATGTGAGATCCATCTTGCCCACGCTACAACTAAACCCTTTCAAGTTAATCTTCTTGAACTCTTGTTCAATAAAACCACATTCCAGTCCCTGCTGTTTAAGATACTGGAGTTCAAATATTGGCCAGCAAGGGTTCGAAGAGTTGTGTATTACGACAGCCCTAATTAAGAATGAGATAACAGTTAACAGCATCAGATGTGGAAGTAGTGTCCGTTTTAATAAATTTAGTACACATGTAGATACATACGAACTCTTGAAGATTTTCCTGATGAGCTATAAAACCAATGAAGGGTGTGGTTAGACCAACGTAAAACTGCGACTCGGTATACCACAAGGAACGATCCTGAAAATGCAGTGGAAGAGCAGCAACTGGTAAACTATTTCTGCTTATTGGAATTCTGCTTTAACTTAGCTTTTCACTCTTCTACCCAATCAAGCCAAGTTTTGTTACCAAATTCAGCTAATTTTACACTTCTGCTGAGACGTTATAAAGTATCTATAACTATTGTTATAAAGTATCTATAACTATTAAGCAACTCATGTTGAGACATTTGACAACTATTACTACTGCCTAGTTATTTTTTATATATTTTAACAGTATACTTTTTTCCACTTCATGTGAACCTATTTTAAAAAAAGACACACAGAAGCTTATTTTATTCCTTATTAGCTATTCTACGATATGCATCATCATTATACTATTATACACCAGTTATTTTTAGTAAATCCTGATTACTGCTTCCTGAAGAAGAAAAAAGGAGGACGACAGCGATTAAGTTATTTGTTTAGTTTTTTAGATTCAGCTATAATTGCTGGTACACATCTCCCTGACTGCACACATGAAGCAGGTTGAATAGAACACTGAAATTACCTCCTTCATAATAGTTTGTTTTGATAATGTATTGTGTGTCGAGATGATGAGAAACAGTTGCTGTCAATTTGATTAGCCATTATATTTTTATGTTAATTGCCATTATTGGGTCCATTCTGTTTAGTGTCACCATAGAAGCCATACAATGTTAGCATAAATAACAAATTGGAGTAAATTAGGAAGATATATTTTTGCCAATTCATTTTAATTGCCCCTCAGTCCTTCCGTCGGTTAACGCAGCTGTTGACCCATAATAAGCGCTAGGTCAATATAGCTGCTTGTCAATTCAGAAATGCAAAGTGCTGTGTTGCTGGTAATGGATATACAACAACCTTTGCCAGCCAACTGAAGCAAACGAATGACAACCCACATGAAAGAATAAAGCATCAGCTATAGAGTTTAGTGACCTGATACTAGTAGGCAGGCTAATTGAAAGTCATTGCTTAAATGGATAAAGAAAATACAAAAATCAGTATGTAAAAATGTATACATGCATACATAGAGACATATATATATACGCACACACAATTTTTTTTTCACTGATAATGTGCTAGTATCTCCTTCCCTTTAGCTTCCTGACACATCTTACAATTAGCAAGTGGTAGAAAACAAAAGCGTTTGAAGATTTTCATGCTATTAAATATGAGTATTATGGCATACTTAGGAATCCAAGGAAGAGGTACCTTAAATTTAAAAGGACTTCAGGAATTACTTGTATCATCACTTCTTGTATTTCCTTGATTTCTGATAACCTGTAGGTTTAAAAAAGGGAAAAAAGCCCAATCCCTAAAACTTCAAACTCAAGTGATATTTTACTTTTAATGGTGATTTTTTTGTGTAAAGAAAACCTGAATCCCCTAACATTATGGTAAGAACTTGGGCTAAATTTGTATCATCATTTATCCATTCTTCTTCCCATGAAAGACTGAATGGTGAGTACATGAAAATAAAACCCTATTTTGAAGTTCTTATTTGTTCCATGATGTTTGATTTCTTGATTTCATTAAGAACTGACTTCAGCAGATAAGTCTGCTTCTTTGACAGCTTCCATTCATGGAAAGAACACTTTGTTCTTCCCATGCAACCAAACAAACTTTTTTTTTTTTTTTAAATTGCATTTAAAACAGCAATAAAGAGATGAACATACCAAAGGCATATAGTTTGCATTCAGCAATTTTTCACTCCTTTGACATAAAAAATAAGTTTCTAACATAAGAATAACAGATGAAACAAAAAAATTCCTTGCGCTTTGACCAACAGAATATTAATTTAAAGAAATCTAGGTTTAATACAGTTGCAGAACTGTTTCCTGTAGCATCAGGAGGCCAACTGCAAATCTCCAACCTGTCTACCCAGAAAGAATTTAAGATTACATAGATTACATAACAGGAAACTGGTGGTATCTTCTTAACAGAACTGGTGAATTATGAACACTGGAAAAGCAAATTTTCCCATGAAAAGAAAATAATCTTGCTCAGCTACCACACATGCCAGGGAACACTCACTAGGGCATACATTAGGAAAGGAGACTCCACAGATGCAATGCATTTGTATTTCTGGAGTTCCTGAAAGACAGCTGTGCCCCCACAGGTGCCCAAATCCACCCTTTTGCTTGGCTGCAATGACTAGCTTAGTATTTGCCTTGTCCCTACAGCTGCTGCTGTTTGAACAAGACACTGGGCTGAGGGGTAGTCCCATCTCTTCTCCTGTCTCACAAATACCTAAAAACTCAGCTCGGGAGCAAGGGCCCCTTGGGCACTCACTCGACCTCTGGTGCAGCACACCGTGATGCGGGTTTTTTTACATCAAAGTGAAATTTCAAGTGGAGAATGAATGGTCCTGCTCCCTCCACAACAGCAGAGTCGGCAAGTAGGGGATTTTTCCAGAAGAAGCAGACACAGGTTTGTAACCGTTCTGGCAAGAACAGGGAATGGAACTTTGTTTTCTTCATCTTGCACAGACAGGTTGGAAAAATTGCCTTTCCTCCTCTTTTTTAGAAATGCCAAAGCTCAACTCTCTGAAAGTAAGGGGACCTGGAAAGATTTAAGCACTGGCGAGCATCTTCCTACCCTAAATGCAGTGCCTGAGGAGAACTTAAGATGCACTACCTCTCACCAGCTTTTTTGTCATGGAAGAAAGGTTGGTGGCAGCTGCATTCAGGTGTTGAAATTAGAAGGTCCCTCCCTCAGTGCTGGCTGTTTGAGATTACATCCCAAGGAACTTCAGTTGAGTTGCCTCATTCTCCTCCTTCCTGTTAACAGGGAGCCTGAGCGGCAAACACGCCAACTTTTAAAACCCATTCAGTAGCTAAGGGCAGCATGGTGACCTAGGGAATCCAGGTAAGAAAAGTGCGAGGAAAGGAAAAAGGGAAAAATAAACAGAAGGAAAAGTTGATGGAAATTCACAACAGCAAGGTAGCAGAAGACTGAACTAACATTTCTAGTTCTGATGTTTTACTCGCCTAGATACAGTGCTATTCTACTAACCACCTTTTAAGCAGAGTGTAAAACCTACGTGTCTTGATGGTGTACAACTGAACAGGCCAGAAAAACAAATGCCCCTACTACTAAGATTAATTTTCTTTGAACCATTGTGAAATCCTGTATTAGCCAAAGTAAGATGGGATGGTCAATGCTTTTTAGAGTACTTATATTCCTTTAAAATAGGTTGAAATATTTTATTTACTCTTTGGCAGCTCCCAAATTCTTATACTTCTCTATAGTCCCACCACACTCATGACCCTCTAAATCTTTTCTGCATTCTCATTTTTTTCCTGCTCTTTTGCTTTCTTCTGCTCCTGACTCCCATTTCTTCAAGCCCTCTCTGTGGTGGTGTTATTTTATATTCTTTGTCATTTACCAGTTTTCATTGTGTCACCTATGTTTTTATGGCAACAAGAAATTAAAAGACCACGAAAAGCTCTCCCTTCTAGTTTCTAACTCTATTAGACTGCTTTGCAAAGGAGATAATTTCCACAGGCTACAGAAGTTATTTGTATTACTTCAATTAATTATAATACAAAACAGTGGCACCACTTCATTAATCAGCTGCTTGAGAGAGTTACTTTTGTGAAAAGCCTTTTTGGTAATTTGATTAGAAAGAACAGTGGCTCTTACTACTGTGATATGATTCAGTATGTCCATCAAACAAATCCTTTAGAACTAGTTCTTAATACTTTAAAAACAAGAAAGAAAGAAAAGGAAATGGAAAAGAAGTCTCTTGGCAGAAAAAACACGTCTCAGAGACTCTTCCAAGGCTTAGATGTAACGGAGCAAAGCGTACAGGAAATACTTCAGTGCTTTGAGAGGCATTTCCTCCCCTCCCCCCCTTAGAAAGATGCAGTAATTAAAACCTAATTATTATCTTCATTTTAAACAAAACCTAAAGTGAATACCAATTAATAACAACATACTAATGAGCATCTGCTGTGATGAAATTGAATATGAATGTGCTGCAAATTTCGGGTAATTTATTTTTTCGGGGAAGTGCCACTGGTCTCAATCTACTGCTCGAAGATTGTATAGACTGTACACATTTTCCATCGCGTCGCTTATGTGCAGCAATTTCTATTTGCAAAAAGAGGGTATAGCTCAGCTTTGTGGATGTTTATATATCCAAATGCTATCCACGCTACAATGATTTCAAGGCAATAAACTGAAGTGTAAGACCCTGTTTTACACACCTCACATATTCTTTTGTAAAACCAGGGCAGTTGCATCTCACCAGGTTGACAGAGCTCCTATTCACCATCAGATTCTGAAGGCAGACACTCCTGCACAAAAAGAGCTCACAAAGTGTGAATTAATATTACGCTAAATACTCATAATGTGCGTACCCCTCGCCTCATGCCAGTGCTGATGCATGCTGAAGTCTGGTCTTCTCGTGCATCACAAAACGTAGTTAAAACACAGTGCTGGTCTGTGTCAAATAGGCTGAAATAAACTGTGCATCTAAAATAACTACTTCACATAAAAAAAAAAAAAAGGTGAAATAAAAGTACAGCTAAATTGCAGCCTTTATGCTTTAGCATAGAAACAGTTTTTGAAAACTTACACCCAGTTCCATAAAAAACATGAGATTGTTGGTCACCATCTTTCCTGACAGCAGCATTGGTTATAAACTAAATGGGGAGGTGAGGAGGGGAGGGGTGTGTGTGTATGAGGTTTCCTTCTTAACCTTCCAGACTGTCCACCCCCCAACCAATATTGGGGTTTTTTAGTGATTATGACTCACAGAGTCCATTAAAAAAGAAAAAGGTAACAAACATGTGGCAGGATTTGGATATGATGGAATTTTCCCTAGTACTTATGTTAACATGGACTGTATGACAAAAGAAGGGGTTCTTCCATATACATGCAGGGGTCAATGGAAAAAAAAAAAAAAGAAAAGCACAGCAGAAGACTGGATATTCTTATACATTATGAGATTTTTCTTCTCCATTAAGTAGCTGAAATGACAAGAACTTTTGCTGGTTTAAGTCCTGTTTAGTAATTAGTGAGTACATTACAGAGGATCTAATCACAAAAACCAACTATGGACTGCAATGCCAGCAGAAGAACATAAAAGTGGGCGAGGAACTAGGTGAAGAACAGATGACGACACCTGCTGACAAGGGATACCAGACTGAATGAAGGGGTTAACAGAATACCTCCAGGGTGGATCCTGACAATACTATTACTAAACATTTTCATTAAGAAACCCTGGTGAAAAAGTAACTGGCTATTAACAAGATTTAGGAGGCATGAACATGGCAAAATAGAAAAAGAAGGAAATGTAATAAGCAAAATATTTCTGGCCATAACAAAGAAGCTGAATGAATTACCTAAAACTGGGGAGAGTCCCAAGCTGGAACTCTTCGGTTTTGAGGATTCCTAAGATGAAGCATATGGCACAGACACAAGATGAACAGCAAGTGCCAGTGGATCAGGCAGTACTTACCTATAGAGCTCTGGAGGAATGGAAGGATGAAACAGTTGTACGACTAATGGTGGTGGATCACCTCTACTTAAGTTGGCAGCGTAAGCAAAGACATGAAATAAACCCTGTTCCTCTTCCTTGGAGATATGTTGAGTTTTAAACAAAAAGACCGAGTGTCATCTGTGCTTCACAGTTTCTCATTTTAATTATATGTACGCAACCCTTTCCCCTATTCCTGGTCTCGTGTGTGTTCTACTGCTCATCTGAGCATGCAGGTAAACCAAATTCAACTCACTAATCCAGCAAAAATTACTCATGTCTTTTCTAATCTGGCAGAAAACTAACCCCCTAAATCTATCTGCCCCCCTATGTGGTCAACAGCTGGCACAAGGCGGAACAGCAAACTGCACAGTAGCTGATGTGAATAAGCCAAAGTAGCTACCGCTAGCAAGAGTATGTTCCCCTGCTTTTAGTTTTGGGTTTGAGCTCTGCCTTGCGCCCATTACTCAAGCTCATCTGAGCAGTGCGGTAAGACCTGGCGGTGAGAACACAATTCAAGACTTTGCATTCTAAATCAGATGAACAAAATATATTTAAAAAAAAATTTAATCTGTAATCTGCCTCATGGATCTGGAAGGCTCTAGAGTATTCATGTTCCCCCTCTGAAAGCAGTATCATTGTATAACTGAAGAATTTGCAGACTAACCAGTCTGGAGTCTGAACATCCATCCTAGACTGATGTATTTTAGGATAGGGATTGTATAAAAATTCTCAAAACTATCATCTAGAGCAGAAAGGTTAAGATTTGAGGTTTTTCATATCAAACCCAACAAATGAGCTTTGACAGCTGATGAAAGATAATACATCATTCTGGAACCAGACTCACCCAGCAGCACATACAAGCAGAACTACAAAATTGACCAAATGCATTGAACATTACTCTGGAGAAGCACCAGCATGATTAGGGGACTGGACCATCTCTACTATGAGGAAAGGCTGATGGAGCTGGGCTTGTATAGCCTGAAGAAGAGAAGCCTGAAAGGGGATCTCATCAACACATACAAATATCTTAAGGGTGGATGTCACAAGGACGGAGCCAGACTCTTCTCAGTCATGCCCAGCACCAGGACAAGGGGCAATGGGCACAAACTGAAGCATAAGAGGTTTCAGCTGAATATGAGAAGAACTTCTTTGCTTTGAGGGTGACAGAGCACTGGAACAGGCTGCCCAGGGGGGTTGTGGAGTCTCCTTCTCTGGAGATATTCAAAGCCTGCCTGGACGATATCCTGTGCAACCTGCTCTGGGTGAGCCTGCTTTGGCAGGGGGGTTGGACTGGATGATCTCCCGAAGTCCCTTCCAACCCCTGACATTCTGTGATCCCAAAATCAACCATATTTTAAGAACCTCCTATCAAGAATATTTACATATTTCAAATAAATTGCTGCTTATAGATATGCTCCTAAAACATATCCTCTCCTTAGTGTACAAGACAAATCTAATAAAAAAAATAAATCCATGATTACATTTTTAAGAAAAAACCCACGCACTTTCAAAGTCACTCACTCATTTCTGGATTTCTGGAATTACCTGACCCTTGACAATCTGGGGTAAGAAGTAGTTAACAGAAAAGGCTTGGTGAAACAATATTAAAATTGAAAACCACCTCTGTAAAGCAAAGCTGTCATTCTGCTCTGGAGATAAAGTACTGTGGCCAAGTATTCCCTATCTTAAGTGTTATAGAACAAGCTAGTACAGTTCCAGAGCTCTGTCTCATTCTAGAGAACGGATGGATCTACTCATTGAATGAAGAGCATTCAGTTAGCTATTTTATATATATATATAAAAATATATATATAGCGGTTAACTATAGGCCATCTGCTTATTCAAAACAGAAAAAGCAAGCACACGCATAGGAAGTCTCACCACTGAACAGAATGCTTTTACCTTTTAAGTAATTTCATGTATTTCCATAAAAAAATTCTAAAATCATGATGGTCTTTCTAAAAAACAAGAATTGAATTGTAAATATCCAGGAAACTTCCCTTACAAAAAGATGTCACTACAAGTGAAAGAATCTAACAGTTAGGACTCTGTATAGCTGAAATCTGCGTACAAAACCTCTACCCTTACTCATGGAGAACTGCTCTTCATGGAGAATGCAAGTCATATCCTGTTTCTCAGGACTCACCTTTCTCACAGCTGGAAACCAAGTAAATCAAGTGGGGCCCAACCAAGATGATTATATGAAACTGCCTTACTAGGAATAAATTCTGCCTGCAGGGAAAGAATCTGCATAAGGTAGCTCCCAGACCAGAACCACAAACCAACTATCTATCAGCTGCAGTCCCACTTCATGGCAAAGAGAGAGAAGCCATTACTAAAGGTCTCCTAGAGGCCTCTGCAGACTAGGTATAAGGCTGGTTTTTTACCATTTCATGCAGTCTGCTGACATGTTCAAGAATGGCTGTGTATTGCCAAGGATGAACAAAAGGTTATTCTTCATTATCTTATCTAAGGCACATTTTGAGTCTTCTGTCTGCTTGTGAAAATAGAGGATGGCACTTCTGATGTTCAGATGCAGGATGCTATGGATAACAACAGAAAAAGCTGATAGAACAAGTCGTGTTCTCACAATCTAGACTGTAGTAGAGGTAACAAGTTTCAATTTGGAAGTAAGATATTTCTGTTTACATAAATGATTTTAATCTAGCTCTGTACTTGCAACCTTGATTTTTATTTACTTTTTTAGAAATAAAATCTTTTCTCACTGATTGATACACTTTACACAAACATTTGGCATTTGTCAGCTATCCAGAGGCATACACTATAAAAGTGCAATCTGTGTAAGCAACTTGGCTTATACATATTTATTTAAATTACAATTTTGTTAAGAAATTGGTAACATTGCATTTCTTTTCTGCAAAATAATTTACTAATATTTGCAAAAGCCTTTTTTTAACTGAATGTTGATTATCATTCAACAAGCACAAGTACAGCATTTAAAAACTGGTTTATTAGTAAATAAACAATACTATAAATAGGCTAGATACACAAGCAAATAAGCTTATCTAAATATGTTTTAGATGTAAAAGCATGAATGTGAAAACAAAAAAAAGTATCATTTACAGAGAGGGAACTAAACATACTGCTTTGGATTACCATATTCCTGTTTCTCAAGACGTCAAGACTCATTCCCTCAATTCTATGTTTTAGCAAGAGAGTAAAAAGTTTGAAAAGCTAGGTTTCCTCCTTCAACTCCTAGCTTCTCAATTTTTAATGAACTATTCTTTGAGCTCAAGTAGTTAAATAATCTGAAGCAAGGAACATATCTGCTGTAGAGGATGCTATTTTGCCTAAAGCAAATTTGGCATTTCAGTAAACTCTAAAAGACTTGGAGTCAATATTCCTTCTCATTGATCTTGATTTTTCTTAGAAGTTAAGACTAGGAAACTAGGCTGAGATATGAAAATTCTTCAGCTAGTCATCCCACACCCTTGAAACATTTTACTATTAGAAGATCAGAATTGTTAGAGATTGACTGAAGTCCCCGTCTCTATGGTACCAACAATAAACAAGCAACTCCTGAAACGTCTCAGACTATGCAAGACTACTGCTTCAGCTGGAAAGACAAACAGACTTTCCATACAGTTTATTTAACTTGCTTAACTTACTCTGGAGCCAGGATGCACACAGGTGACTCCTCTGTTAAATAAGATCTTTCTTCCTCTGTTTTGGTTAGACAAACTGTCCTCAACAGGTTATAGTAGCACCTATTTATCTGTAGCAGTGTATAAGATCGGCTTTATCAATACAAGTCTTGGTCTCATGTCTCTGAAGCAGCTCTCTCAGACTTTAATAGAATGGCTCTCTACTAAATGCTAAAGAAAAGTCAGGTTACACAGATGACAAAGCAAAGGACAGCATCCTTTCTGTGGGTGGTACCGAAATGTTAAGATCAGTTGTGTACAAAGGCACATCTCAATGACTTATAAAGCAACTTTATCTACTGCCCTAGGGTTGAAATCAATGGCAGCACTTTAGGTACCAGACACAACTCCAATAGCTTATTATGCTGCCATCTGCTCCTTCCACAAATAGTCAATGTTATGCAGGATTTATCCCCCTATGCTTTCCTTTCTGGGCCAAACATAGGTTATTTTGAATTTCCTTCCCCATAACTCAAAATGGATTCTTCAGCACTGAAAGTAGCAGTGACAGCAGTGCCTACACAGATTTTGATGCATTTTATTTTTTAATACCACCTTCTCTACATACATGTCTGGCATTGTCTACCAGTCTAACAGCATTCTGGGTGACACAGGTTTCACCAGACGATGCATGTTTAAAACTGACTGTTATTGGTGTCGATTTTGTAGACTGCTTTGAAAAAGAACAGAGATTCTGTCCTGCATCCTTCAAATGACAAGTCGAAACAGGAAGAGAGAAAGACACCAACCCTGATATTATCCACAAAGAAAAGGTATTAGTCCACCTAAGAACAGGCAAAGATTAAAAACCTTCAGTTTTTATTTTGTCAGCTGCTCTGATGAGTTAGGTTAATAGTGTGTGTATACATTCCAGGAGAAAAAGTGTAGGTCAAACACCGCCACCTTCCCCAACCTCCAGTGAAGTTTCATTCAAGAATTGCTGAATAAAGTTCAGAAAAAAGTATACAACAGTCTGGAGGGTTATTCTGAAGATTCTCAAAAACTCAAGAATTGTTTGAACAAGTTATGTCTGAGCAACTGAAGCAACTTACTAACACATGAAAAAGTAAGCACACTTACCAATTAAAAAACGATCCTCTGATAACATGATGTGAATGATCTAAATCACCTATTCATTTTCACTGGACACCCCAAAACATGCAACTAAACTGTAATGAATTTAATCGCTGTGACAGAGACAGCTCTGTAGCTCATTAATAACTGTAATCCCTAAAGTCCTTTTATTGTCATAGTTATTTGTTTCTAGTATGGGTAGGAGGGATTATGTCTTATCTTCCACAGGTGTTTCCCATTTAACAGTTTAAAAAAAAAAAAAAAGAAAACCAGAAATGCCCATCGCCATGATTTACTGTAACTAGACACTCATAATATGAGCAGTAGAACTTCCTATATGTAGTTCATTAATGCTAATGATTCTGCGTGTAATAATCACAGCTCTGGGAATGATCAACTGGCAACTTGACATGGGGTGGGGATGGAGCACAAGAGTGAAGCTGCCATTTTTCCAGTTCCCCTGTTTATTATTTGAATGGTGTCTCTTTGTTTCTCACAAGTGCAAGGAGCCCAAGCTGATTATTACTGAGTTATCATCACACAAATGAAACTATCAGGTTATTATTAAAATCCTTCCACTGTCAGTTATCCTAACCATAGATATCACAGAATGGCAAGGGTTGGAAGGGACCTCCAGAGATCATCCAGTCCAACCCCCCTGCCAAAGCAGGTTCACAAAGAGCAGGTCGCACAGGACATCACCCAGGTGGGTTTTGAATATCTCCAGAGGAGACTCCACAACCTCCCTGGGCAGCCTGTGAAGATATTTAGATGAAGACTCAAGAAATAAACTTTAAACAAAACCTTTGAAGAATGGACACTTCCAAGCAAGGCATCTCCACAAAATGAAAACTGTTTGTCTGCAAACTGCTAAAAAAATCACTTGTATTGTTAAGAATACAGATTTCCTTAAACAATCACCTTCAGTGGATTAAATCTTAATGTTTCCACACTGAAAAGAGATTGGTGACAAACAATAACTGATTACTCTAATTGGAAACCCTCTCAAAATGATTTTTTCCACGTAGCCGAAAGAAATATTAGTTTAAATAAAAATAGGTTTCTTGCTGCTGGAGAAAAGCAAAAGGTGTTGAACCATGGTAGCAACCTATGCAATTATTAGCTATGATTGAAACAGCTCCAGTTACAAAGCAAAATGGTGACTGAAGTATTTTTCACGATGGAGAGTATACTCTGGCAAGTTATGGCTCTGACGGAGATGAGAGTAACCTTGGACACCAAGAACTCTGCTGGACCCAGGTAAAAATGTGAAATGGTACACACTCACAAAAGTGACAAAAAGTGATCTTTCCATAGTTCCATTCTCAAATGCCAACAGTTCCTTTTCCGTTAAAGGACAAGGACAGAGAAGACCTGTTTTCACCTCCGTTTCTGCAGAGCTGCCCACCATCAGGTGTATCTCTAGGCCTTTTGGTAACTTCAGCTCCCTTTCTGAAAAGTTAGGGTATCTGTAAACAGTGTTGGGTGTTAATAAAAAATTACTAAAGCAGTGAGGCACAAGTTACTCTAGCATCATCTATTAAAAAAAGGGAAAAAAAAAGTGTTCTAAAGATTAACCCTTCCCTCAGGGGCTAGAATTAAGTGGGGTTTTTTGCCTTGGACGTACACATCCATTCAGGCAGAACTATCCAGTAGTATTAGGAGTTTTGAGTGTTCACATTCAACAAGAGAAGAAACAGTAAATTTAACCTTTCAAACATTACAACAAATTCTTAAAAAGGATACAGGCAGACAAACTGCATGCTGCTGCTTTGCCCTGGCAACAAAACACTAAAGCAAGTCAGGTATTTCTTAAAAATTAAATATGTTATTTTATGAAATACAAATTATATTATTTTACCAAATACAACGGAAAATACAAAAAGTACTTTGTGGGGTTCCAAACTGGCAAAGCAAGAGATCTTGTGACAACAGGTCTTCCAGACAAAAGTCTGTAAGAAGCTCATAAGCAGTATCTAAGTGACAGCAAGCCTTACAGGAAAACCATGCATCTACTTTGCCCCATTTCTGAGTAAGATCTGGAGGGTAAGGTGGAAGAGGAATGTGGTGTAGTTATTAATAGCATGAGTACCTCCAAGTGCAAGGGATATTTTGTCTCCAGGACAAAAGAAAAGCAGGTGGTTGTGACAGGAAGACATGGAATACCCCTGTGAAAAACCTTCCTTAACAGCGATCTGCTGGTGGAAGCAACATTTTGTCATGTCACTGTTTTAACAAACTCCTTTTTAAAAGAATTTTCTCACTTCTGTCTCAAAATAGTAGTCTAATGATTTATAACTAGTAGCTTTTCATTAGAAAGATACTTAACTTCTCTGATGATAGCATCAAGAATTTTCCTGAGAAGTTCAGTGTATCTGACATGAAATTGGGTCAGATGCTTCAAATACTGTAGTCTGTGTCCCCCAAGGGAAGTTAAAATGTGTGATCAATGAATGTAACATCTACTGTTCTGAACATGAGATGCCTTAATGAGAAATATGATACAGACAAACTTTCTTACCATAAACAAATAACCTTAGGGGTTAAGAAACATCTCCCTGCTTTCTAGTGATCAGGTACAACACACAGGTACTGCAGTATAAAGCTACACAAACTTTCAAGCTATGCATGCATATATATGTTTCAAAGGTAGGAATCTATTTAGCAGATAAATTCAGAAAGACAACAGTATGGCCTCTGAGTGTAGAAAAGCAAGGAGCTTCCTCAAAAGACTTCCTCCCGTCTCCCGTATGCCAGTGACTGCAGCTACGGCACTGCCACAAAAAGACAACCCGTAATGACAGGAAAGAGGGGAACAGAGAATTTCTGCAAATGGACAGACATTTCAAAAACTTTTCAGCTAGAACTAGTGACATCTGAACTTGAATTTCAGCCAGATCATTCCTGACCATGGTACAATGCTTGTAAAAACATTTGATCAAACAGGATGGGTTAGATAAAACTGTGGTATTGCTCTCAAAAATACTAGTTTTCATTCAAAGAGGTGAACTTCACCAGATGTTAACACTCCTAATAGAAGGATCTGATGTCAACTAAAATTCTAGTCAAAAGGAAAAACTGTAGACTTTGTCATATATTATCAACACTGGCATTAGAATAAATATCACCACCATTTACCTAAACACCCATAAAAATTAGCCCAATCACAAGAGAATGCATATTGATTTTTCTAGTAGCTTAAAAAAATTAATTGCAAAAACTCAGTTCTCCTCCTCCTCTAAATAACTTATCTGTGCTCACAACCTCTGTTAGCTGAATTTCATCCTCTTCCTGAGGACCACATTATCACCAGATGCCAAACAGACCCATCTTGAAACTGCACAATGATGTTCTCATCAAGCCTCTTCTTGAATACAGAATTTTAGATACCAGCCAAATCTACCTCATGAAGGAATAAAAGTAGGGAAAAAGCTAGGTTTCAGTAACCAAAAAAAGCAGCTAAGCAGACTGCCTGTCATGATATGTAGTTTAGAGAAATTCAGAACTGATCCAACAAAATAAAACCATTAGCAGGCATGATTCTGGCTCTCCTTGGAGCTCCTCCTTCCCAACACTTCTTAGTAGGTCGATGCTGTAGCAAGGACCCACTAGTGAACTTGTGCTACTGCCATCACAGTACGCCAGTACAAAGCCAGTCCTTTGAACAACAGTGGATTAAGAGATACCGGTAATCTGATTTCTCTAAAATCTAATAAAATATAAGCAGTTTTGGCCATTCCACCTTAAATGCATCACCAACCTTTCCCCCATTTAAAAAAAAAAAATCAAAACAAAACCTAGAGTCCCTTATGTAGACTGTATAAAAAGCTTTCAGAAGCTAAACATAGTAAGTCTTACAGGGAATATAAATAATGAAAAATTAAGACATTTAATTTGTTAAACTAGTGAAGTTGTATTTCTGGGATTTAAAGGAAAGCAAACACAAAAAAGAAACCTGAAATTTAGGACTAGGGAAAGTACTCATACAAACATACAATAAAAATGTCAATCGTGTAATCTTATATAAGTAAGACTGGAGAAAAAATGACCTTCTCGTTTACAGTATCATGCAGGACCCCATTGCCCAAATTATAGGGAATAAAACGATGAACAAGGAAGCGGACATTCCATCTGAGTAGAGAAAGAACAGATTGCCCAGAGCAGCTGCTCTCAGAGTATTCAATAACAATATTTAGAAAAAGTAATAGGAAAAATGTAGCTCTCAAAAGTTTCTGGCCTAGGAAAAGTTGGACTGGCTAATTAGCTGTCTTTATAAGCTAGACAGGATGACAAGAGCATCTAATGAAGTGTACTTACTGCAAAACAATGTCAATAATCATTGTTATTGTTTTATACTCTTGTAACTTTTTCCTTAAAAAATTATTCTTAAATCTTGTTATCATCACAAAGCTCATTCCAATTCTGCACAGCAAGGCAGCTGATTTCCACATGTATGGCTACCCTGACACACAAATGCAAGCCTGCTCATGAGAAGGCCAGGTCCACAACACACATCAAGAAAACTAAGAGTGTGACAGAATCAAAGGCTACCAAGGGAATTCTTCAGAAATACTACCGTTCGCCTTCTGCTGTCCACACTCTTTTGGATTTTTCATCTTAGTGATAAATCCAAGACTCTTACTAGTAAGGGCTGCATACATGTCAAGTTCAATACCACCAAACACATACAGCTGGGAAAGTTCAGTATTTCCCTCATTCTTACAGCTTTTACAAAAGACATATTTTTCTTCATTGTCTTTTCATTACAACCCTTCATCTTTCATTCACCGAATTTATATATCCCACTCAATTTTATCTTCATTCCAGTGTATAAGTCTGCAATGGAAACTGTCTGTTGAAAGGATGTCATCTTTAATGCATTATTTCTTCACAAGGCTTCAAGATTATATTATCCATGTTAGGTCATAATAACTTTTTGTAAGGTGATGCACTGGATGTATTCATTCAGTCAAGAACCGTCAATTCTCTTGTTAAGGTTTACACAAGTACAAGGGAACACTACAAGTTCAAAATATGTTTTTTTGCAAAAAGTTGGGGGAGGTGTGGATTTTTAAAAAAATATTTGCGTAGCCAACAATTAATAACTTTATACATATAGTACAGCTAACCAGAGGAGTTGTCTCAAGCAGAAAATTAATTTTTATCATAGCTGGCTCATTGTTTGGAGCTTCTATGTATTTCTGCAATTGGGATGAGGAATGAGGCTGAGAGAGGAATGAGGCTGAATGCTGACTGGAAGACATAAATTAGGTTAGATAACAACAACCTTGTGGAGCAGCAGGAAAGCAGCCAAACCTCATAGTATTTAATATCCATGCCAGTAGACTGTTTTGTTAGGTGAGGATTTCTGAGTGGTTTTCAGCAAGGGGAAGAGCATACTAGCCTTCCCATCCTTATCATGCAGTACTCCTCTACACTATGCGCTAGCTGGAACCTCTGAGCTGCCTTAACAAGATCAGCCATGCAAAAACCTAGCCAGCAGGATCAGAGCATTGAAGAACAATAAAATAAAAATCTGAGAAAATGGCAACTTTTTCTTATCCATGTGGAAGTACTGAAAAGTATTCTTTAGCATGTCTGCTACCTGGGTATTCAGAAGCATGACATTCATCTAGATCATGAAAACAGAGTAACCAAAGGCATATATGCTGCCTCTTCAAGCAAGAAGTTTTACTACTCCTGTCAATCAATCCAGATCACAGACAACAGACTTATGTTCTACGTGAGATAACTTATGGAGCAGAAAAGCATTTTCCTTAAGTATCTCATCACAGGGTTATCAAGAAACTTAAAAGTAGTTTTTGCAGGGCTGTGCAAAGTCTCAAAAGTAGTTTAAGGTTTATGAGACAGAACATGAATATTTCAGTTTTGTCCAGCACCAGGTGATTAAAGAAGATAACCCATTCTTCAGGTCAAATTGTGCTGAAGGTTTCACGTAGCACTCTAACTGTTTTAGCATAATCTGTTTAAAACTTTTCCACACGGAAGAAGTAAGACCAAAAAACCCCTCATACATGATGAAATCTGTTATAATTACCATTTAGCTCCTAGAACATAGCTTTAACAAATGCTATTTCATAGCTTCTGTAACTTTCCCCATTTTTTTTATGCTCTAGCAGAGAATGTCCTTAACCGTACCATCAAAATATCACGAAATCCAAAATGGTGGCAAATTAATTCCTTCACACTTCATGAAACGTCGTCCCGTGTAACAACCAACTCCATAGGAACCATTCTTATTAGAAGTTAAGTCTTCTCTACTAGCCCTTCCCTCCTTGTTTTACTGTTGTCCAGTCCTATCTTGCAATTACAGTTGGTTTCTGCATGACAGACCTACCAAAAGCACGAAGCGATTCTAGTAAGTCTTCCTCATGCTGGACCCGTCTCTAGAAATCAATAAAGCACTGTCTTTTGACGAAGGTGACGCATGGCCATTAAAGGTCTTGTGGCACCTTTTGTGAAGTTCTGGTGGTTTGTCCTAAGTGTCCTGGCCACATTAACTCTACTAGACTACAATTTGCTCCAGTGCCTCAAGCTCCCTTTACAGCTTTGTTTGATACAGTATTCTTCAGCTCTTGCTCTTAGCTGCCACACGATATTTCTCTAGGTTGTTAAACAGCTGCTGTGTTCAATCCTTGAGGTAGCTGCACTTCAGTGATAACGTAAGTGAACCTATATATAGTTTGTAAATCCATTTGTTATGTCTAAAGTACTTTGAGATTTAGAATGTGCAAGAATGCACATATATTAAGCTTTTTAAACTCTAAAAAGGGGGACTGCCATAACTGGCAGGATCCACGTTCTGTCACTTTGTACTTAACGGTTTGAAAAAAATTACATGCAAATTATTTAGAATTTTATTCCACTTTTCAAAGCATGAAGTTAAATGTTCCCATTTCTAAAAATAATAATAAAAATCAATAACTATTATTCAGTATTCATTTGATATTCCACAATGGACCACTGTGAATTTGAACTCCAGGAAAGGTTGCTGTTTCAAGCCTCCAAAGGGTTATTATATAAAG
>NW_009259184.1:1309259-1355947 GCF_000687185.1 Egretta garzetta
CCCAAACCACAGTCCTAATTTACTTTGTCGTTCCTTGCATGGACAGCACTCCACATCTTCATTGCCCGTCTCTGAATCTCTTCCAGGTCCTTTTTGAAATGAGGAGGTGGGGGAGAATGGGACAAACGGGGAGGGAGATTAAACCAGTGTTGCACACTGTATTGCACACTAGCATTCAGGATGCTAGATGAACATGAATTTATACAGAAACAAGATAGTATTTACCATCTTGTTCTCTGCTCCTCTCTTCCCTCAAGTTCTGTTTGCCTGGAGCACTACTGAGCATTTGAGCACTGAGCAGTCATTTCCAGAAAGATATTTATTATTATCCAAGAATTATAATTTTATTCTTCGCTAGTAAGTCAATACATACATTGTATGCAAAATTAAAGATTGGGTATTTAGCATCTGCATCACTTAACATTACTTGGCAGAGGATTTTATCTTCCATTGTCAACTGACAAGTCAACTTAGTATCACAAGGTCTTTCTGCAAGTCTTCTCAAACAGTTCCTGCTTTTACCACCCCTGAGCAGCTCAGCACTGTCAAACTCTGCATTTCAGATTATGAGCTGTTGGTGTGTGCTGGGAATAGTGACTCTTTATTTTTGCCTCCATTTCCAAAATTTTTTTTTGTTGCTCCTGCAAAGAACTTTAATCTAAACATACCAGGATTCCTGGTACTTTGACAGAAATGTTATGAATCAGAAGACAACTCAAAATTTGCTTGCTTGCCTTCTCACTGGCTCTTTAACAACCTGTCCCAACACTATACAATGATTTCTACTCAATTTCCACAGTGGCAACTCAGGTTTCCAATTATTACCATGTTTCCTACCCTTCCAGTTTCCACAGCTCCACTCAGAGCACTACTGTCACTACCACCATCTTGGTTACAAGTCAGTAACGAAAGCCTGCAACTATATCCCTTTTCTGGCTTTCATTTCCTGGAGATTTCTGGTTTGCTGGCAAAGCAAATTTGTTAATAAGACATGACTTCTGTTTTCTTTCCTCTGGCACAGCCAAAACTGAATCTGTATTTTGTACTTCAGTAATCCAGCATCCTGATTTAATATGATTATGTCAGTAGCTTATTTTAAAGTTAGATATTTGAGTTACTTTATTTTGAATGCTTTGAAACTTGGGTGGATGAGTTCATACTCTTTTAGTTTTCCATTTTCAAAAACTTGTTGAAATGGGATTTGACCGTGTCTACTCTTAAAGGTTTTATTTTCGCTTTTTAAAAATTTTTGAGAATGTCTGTCTTCTCATTTACTGGAGTATGCAGAGATTTGGTTGGTTGGTTTTGCAGCTTGGTCTCTAAAAGATCAGGTAACCTGAACACTGTGTTCTTTCATGGTTGTCAGCTTTATCCCTTTCAACTTCAAAATATATTCTTCTATAATCTTTTCAGAAGTGCTAAAGTCTGACTTGTTTTTTGTTTGTCTGTTTGTTTTTTAAGATGAAACCTCAAATCCTTTCCAAATAACTTCATTTATTCCAGAGACCTCTCTTCTGTCACCATTTCTCCAGCCATGTCATACCCTCAATGTTATCCCACTTGGTGCCAAGCCCATCAAAACAATTCCTGGTGCTCTTGCAGAGAGGAGCTTTTATGCCCATGTAGACAGACCAGAAAACCTTTGTGGGGAACTTCATGCCAACAACAAGGTATATAGCACTAGCCAAAATGTATGCCCAAGTCTGTAAGGCAGAAATGGAAAGAGTCCATTAAGATACGCAGTTAGGGTTCATGGCACCTGACTTTGGATACCTAAAAGCCTGATACCCAGTCTAAGCTAGTTGCCCTATGATCCTTTGTCCTGGTTTCAGCTGGGATAGAGTTAATTTTCTTCATAGTAGCCAGCATAGTGCTGTGTTTTGGATTTAGTACCAGAAGAATGTTGATAACACACTGATGTTTTTAGTTGTTGCCAAGTAGTGCTCAGACTACTCAAGGACTTTTTGAGCTTCTCCTGCCCGCCCAGGTGCATAACAAGCTGGGAGTACAGCACAGCTAGGACAGCTAACCCAAACTGTCCAAAGAGCTATTCCATACCATATAATGTCATGCTCGGGGGGGGTTAGTCAGTCGGTCGCGGGGAGAGTGATTGCTGCTCGGGGACTGATTGCAGCTCGAGGAGTGATCACGGCTCGGGACGGGCTGGGCATCGGTCGGCGGGTGGTGAGCAATTGCATTGTGCATCATTCGTTTTGTATATTCTGTATATTCTGTTATCATTCTCATTATTACTATTATTATTATTTTCTCTTATTAAACTGTCTGTATCTCAGCCCTCGGCTCTAACCTTTTATTTTCTTCCTGATTCTCTCCCCCATCCCACTGAGGGAGGGGGGGAGTGAGCGAGTGGCTGCGTGGTGCTGAGTTGCCAGCCGGGTTAAACCACGACATCCTTTTACAGTAAACAGAGGAAGAAAAAAGCATCTCCAAAAAGCAATTCACCTAACAGACTTGGAGATGAGGCAAACCCTGCTCTAGACTCTCTTAATAAAATAAGGGTACACCTAATGTCAGAGCAAGCTTTTTGTAAACAGTATGATCAGTACATCTGATCACTATGTTTCAGTTTTATTGTTATGTAGATGAACAACATAAATCATTACATATTTAATACTGCATGGTGAGAAAATTCCAAGAATTCAGAAATCTTCTGTGGATTTAATTCTGGTCTCTTGCACAACTGTTGCTCTAGCAGTCCTAGTACCGCTCTCCTTGTCACATACAAATTATTTATGACAAATATTTCACAAGTGACATGAGAAAGATAGACGGCACTCAACAAGACTGAGCTACTTCATCAGCAGATGCTTCACCATGAAAAGTCCTAATTTAGGACCTGACCTAACACAGACACCTGACCTGTGTCTCTGGAGTCAGCAGACACAAATGAGCCTCAAGTGAAAAAGTTAGTCCTGAGCTTTGGTTTTGCAAATGAACCTAAGATTTATTTCTAAAAGAGGAAGGTGTTAACCTGTTGCCTCACATTTTTTAAATAACTCAATTTTATTAGGCATGGAATAACTTTCTACTGAAAAAAGCTACTCAAGGATAGCATTGAGATCTTCAGGCACTTACTTATGCTAGTACTGAGAGTATTGTTAGAGCCACTGTGAGGGAAAACACAAAAACATTTCTGGAAAAGACAATGAGTCGTCACAGATCATCCATTAAGTTAATTCTTAGAGACAAAAGCTGTGCTCTGTGTGGAAAGCTGTTTATGCCATATTTCTTATTATGTGGCACCTCTACCTTCCTATGAAACATCAGGTAGCAGCCTGACACAAACAGGGCCTTAAAACACACAGCCAGGCAGGGGAAGGCGCGGAGGGTGCCCTCACCCATTCCAAACCCCTCCTGTTTAACAGTGTAATTGTTTCAGCTGTGACTATGAAAAGCTCCTGTGTGCACAAAGAGAACACTCATGACTCAAAACATATTACATGACTACATTTGAACTTTAAAACAATTTATGACACTAGAAAAACAAAGCATGAAAATTGCCAGATAGTACAGTATTTAGTTAGGGAATACAAGTGCAACTGAACAAACAAAGCCTGGAATAGGAGCAGCATCCCAACTTCAGCTGAGCAGAATACTCAAAAATAGAAAACCATGAAAATAATGCATGATAAAAGTAACAGTGTGTTTTCTGCCACCTATTGGCATTTTTACCTGACAATTAAGAAAGGACTATACCACTTGCAAGGTACCGCTTCTATTTTCTTATAAGGGAATGCATAGATGGTCCACCCAAACTACCACTGAATAATGACATTTGAGGCAGGTTTCTTTATGCAGTTGTTTCAGTCTAATGCAGTCACTGTTGAAGAAAGCACTGGGAACTTTGCTGGTTACAAAATACAGGTGAAAAAAAGACTGAAAAACCCTGCTTAAACTAAACCCAATAGCTTTGGATAAAAATAAGCATTCAAATTCAACAGCTTCCTATTTACTTGTTTTCAACTACTAAGAAATCATGATCAAAACATACAACTTTCACTGAACTCATTTCTCAATAAACTGTATTTTAATAAAGGTGATCTAAGTTGTTGCCCACATTAAAAAAACCATAATTTTACATAGATACTAACTAAATGTCCCTTCAATTCATATAGAAAACAGTTAATGTCATTTGTATAGACTTCCTGCCAGTTATAATTAACATTAAAGAGGTCTTTTCTTCTTTGCACCTCTCTATTCAGGCCTTATTTGCGTTTGTTTGTACTTACTATCTGTTAATCTCTCTTAACAAATGACAACAATAAATGTTGCTATTATGCATGGAAATTAAACATGTAGATAACTGTGTGAAGGGAGCTATTTTTGAAAAAAGCAGTATCAGAAACATGTAGCTCTTTATGTCTCTTGTTTTGCTTTGATAATTAAGCCATAGCCTTGATTTGTTTTAAACAAAAAACTTTTCCATGGACATGCATGTTGCAATCAAATTCAATACATGCATTATGTTCTGATTCAATTTGTTCAAGTGCATTACTGTTAACCCTTATTTGATCCATGCCTGTCATCTTCACCGACCAAACAAAACCAATCCTTCATCTCCCAGCAGCTATCACTGAGTCTGTAAATTAATTTGCAATAGATCAAACAAAATCATAATAGGAAACCTTCAGTTTTGTTCTACTTGGTATCTGCAGCACTGTGGGAAATGAAATACAAGTTGATAGGGGAAAAAAAAAAAAGCAACTAGCATTTCCAAACATTCTGTCTACAAACGCTTAGTTCATTTTAAAATATAAAAAATTTATGCAAAAAAACCCCTGAAGTAAATGCACAATATAAAAGAAAATCCCTGAAGAGTACTATGTCCACAAACTGTAGCTAATGGGGAGAAATTTGCAAGTCAAAAGTAATTTTCTTTCTTTGTAAGTCTGTTCTTGAGAATTAGCCTCTCACATTCTAGTGATCAACAAGCATTATAAATATTACCCCAAAATACAGAGGCAAGTGGTTTTGGAACAGCCTTTCAAATAGAAGTTGCAGGAGTCAACAACATACACTTATTGAGCTTCATCTTAATAGTTTTTACAAATTACATTTCACAATGTAGCTTGGTTGCCTGCTACAGTGGAGGACCAGATGTACTGCTCTACAACACTTCAGTTCTGTATCTGTTCCTTCAGTCTGGATGCTGAGGGACCACAATGCTTTAAAAGTTCACATGGAGTGAAAAAATGTGGTAGTAAAAAGAAGAAAGCAGCAAGCACTGAAAATTATTTGGAGGTCACTGTCAGTCACTTTGGAGTTGAATTTAGAATGTAATTAGTGCTTGCTTCTCTACAATCCTACTCTCCGTTGAAGACAATCTTAATGTGGATTTTTGAAAATGGGATCTTGGTGGATGATGTCTAATCTCCGGATGGCTGGGATACCTAACCTCAAGCACACTGGATGCAAAATCCATGGCTTCCTCACTACAGAGCTAAAATTGTCTCCTTAAGTCATCAAACCCACCAGAAGGAAAGTGTACGAACACAACCTGGACATGCTTTCCTAGTCAACCAGCATAAGCTTGCTGTTCATGTCAGTGATCAGCAAACCAGCTTTTGGAAGGCTGAATGTGAGAAGATTTCTGATTCAGGCATTGTTGTAAGTTACTAATCAAGCCACATTAACTTCAAACTGACCTCTCCTTTCAGACTACTCTTACAAAAGCATATTCTTTCCACAAATTCAAGGCCAGAAGCTTCAAATCCCATCTTCCTGCCAATGTCCATTATTATGGATAGCATTGCCTATCAGGGCAAACCTGTTCAAAGTGGCTTTAAATACCCTGGAAGAATGAAGCTCCACCAATATTGCATTACTGTATAAAGTACCAAATTTACTGATACCCCCATGCAATGTTAAAAGATAGATGATTTTATGAAATATTTTATACGAAGTTTCTTGTGGCAACAGTGGACTTGATTCAGTGACCTGAAAGTCACCAGTTCCACTTGTTCTACCTGTTCCATGTGCCTGTATCTTCTGTAAATATCTGAATGTTTGGGGCAGCTGATAGACAAAAATTCCTTATTAGTAAACAGCATCTCAGGAATTAGAACTTGAGTCAAAACCTGTTTGTACATTCTTCGACAGGTGTCTTCACTATTAGTAGTAGCTACATCTTTTCAGAATTATCATCACAATTTTACTGTTGAAACACCAAAGGTGGTATCAACTTAAAGGTCAGAGATGCCATCATAAATAATGAAATAATATTTCACACTGGAAACTTTACCCACTTAGTGACGTGAAGTCCAGCATAACTCCGGTTCCTCAGGCAACATCCTAGTTTTTCATAAGGAGATGCACCTGACAGAAACGTCAGAAGACCTCTTGTATAAAGAAATCAATTCTATTGCTGCTAGACACAAGAAAGGCATAGACTCGTTCAGTCTTTGAAAGGGTTTCTCAACATGGAGGACTTGATGAGGCTAGGATTGGCATAATCAGAAACACAATATTCTCATCTGCAGGGAAAGTAACACACTGCAGTATCCTGGTACCTGTCTGCTTCATATACTTTCTCTAACTGCTTCCAGCTAGCTGCTTCATCCTGATTGTCCTTCCAGAGCAAGTACAAAGATACATCGGATAGTTGCTTGATCGATCTTATGGATGGAGTAACTCATCAGTGAGACTAGCAAGGTAGACTCAGTAGAGAAGAGTTTGATCAGGAGGGCTCCAAACAGGTGCTTTCTTAAGACATCTGACTGTGTGACATCTATGTGTCTCCTAGGCAGCCCAGGCAGAGATAGGCATTCCTTAGGAACTTGTAGGTATTAATACAAACAACCTGGAGACTGAATTATCTGAACTTACAAAAGACTGGATCAACATATGAAAGGAACATCTTGTGATGTCTAAAAATGTACCTCTTGGTCACCAACCCTGTTTGGGCAGGGGAAAGAAGAGACAAGTAAATTTTTCATCAAGGTGAAATTGGAGATAACCTTGTCAAAAAGAAATTTGAGGGAAACCAAAGAGAAGACCCTGTCACAGAAGAGCATCATATATGGAAAATAAGCCCCCTTCCTTCCTCACCCCACAGCAAAATGACCACCATCAGAAATGAAGCCTTTATAAAATCATGGAAACGCCAACTTCTCTGAGGAAACAGACTTTTTTTTAGCTCTATAAAAGACTACTACCAGAAATTAGCTCTGGAAATAGAAGGTGAGCCTGCAGTTTCACAGGTGGAGCATCTTATCTATTTTGACATTTTTCCTATCAATGATGATATCCTGATAAGGAATGAGCAGACACAGTCTATTGACAAGAATCATGCAAACCAACCCTAAAACCAGAGTAATGGAGTTAGAAGCAATCAGTGATGCAGAATTCTGGGCCAGCAACTTTTTCAGGATCCTGCAAGGCTTGATATTCCACAAGCAAACCAGATACTAAGCACTAATAAAAACAATATATCTGCAAGACCATGAGATGGATCTCATTTTATCTTTGAAGGAAATCTAGAGGACCTGCAAAACCTCTGCAATAAGTAGGTTCAGACATATTTACATCTCAAAGTAGTACATGGATAGACAACATTATTGATATATTAGTGATTCCAACCTTCTTTTCCACTTTGTCAAAATTTTAACAAGAAATTACTGAAAAAGCTCTCTCCACTTCTTTAATATGTTACTACAAAGAAATCAAATTGTATTTAGTCAGAAGTCCTAATGTTAGGTTCAAGAGATCCCGTACTAGAGAAAAGATACGTCTGAATTTCATCCTAGCATTTCAAAATGTAAAAGAATTCCGAAATTAAAGAGCATGTGCAAATTCTTTTGAACTTCCAGGCACAGTTAAACTTTTACGTCAAAAAATATCTTAAAACTAAGTTATCTAACATATTTATACTGAAATTTGAGTATATAAAACAAAGATATCTTTGAGGATGTTTTGTTTTAAAGCTTTATACTGCTGTCCTAACTGTAACATTTAATCATCTTCCAATAATAAAATCCTTTGATATTTTCACAGACTCTTCAAATAAATTGTTTAATAAAAGGAACTGGGTCAAGAGTCTATTATTGATGCTAGCTGACTAGAGCTTTTGTCGTTTCATTTTAAGTGGGATAGGTAGCATGTTAAACATGCTGCCAAGCTTGTTCTAGCTGAACGGAAAGATATTTAAACATATGTTTAGAATGGTGAAGCATCTTAGGTTTGCATAAATTCCTTTATACATTTATCCTACAGCTTAAATCCCTTACCCAGGGAATGCTTATTCCATGTTCTCTGGTATTTTGTTAGGTGTTATGGACATTTGGCTTGAAATTTCAAGAAGCAATACAAATAGTTTTAGTAACTATTGTAGTAACAACGACTGAAATTTGTTCCTGAAACGTATACATAAAGCTAACTATAGTGCATTAAGAGACCTGATCATAGATCCAGTGCGGCATATGACTATTTGGATCACAAGTAAAGACAGGGAACTATTTTATCAACTCAGTCTTGGCCATTGACTTCACACTCATTTTTCTTTTTCTATACAACAAAAATTGTGGCTAGTTCCTCATCCAGAAAAAACAGGTTACATTTCTCAGTATGAGTATTTTTAGAGTCTGTTGCTACCTGATCATCCAATTTAGGGAAAAAGTAAACAAGGACCACGACATTTCACACTCCATTTCATGCTGCCTCACTTCAATGGAAGTTGAAGATACGATTTCAATTTCTTTTCAAAGCACTTCCTCATTTTCAGAGCTTCTTGAGTTTTGGCCTCTATAACTGATCTGAATTCAGCTGTAGGATGGAGTGGATAAAAAACTCTTATAAAGAAAGGAAATTCCTTTCCTGGATGGTTCAGTCTGCTCCTCTTGAATTCAGCATTATCCAGGCTGATTAATGGATAGATGCGATCTTTCAGGAAAAATACAAAACCATCTCTTAAATGAAAGAATAGTAACAAGGAGATATGAATTGCTTTTGAAAGTGTACTACTTGAAAGCAGTACAGATCCTGGAGATGGTTGGTTATATATCCAGTATTATTATCACAGGAACCACATTAAAGGATGTTATCAAATTGAAGCGCCTTAGCCAACAACCTCCTAGTGGAAGGCAAATGATCACTTTACCAGCCAATGAGACAGTACTGCTGGTAAAAGAGAAGGATACCCTCTCCAAAATAATATCTACTGAAACCTCCTGTTCTCAGAGACACTCGTATCTGTTGTCTCAGTTCCCCACTGGAAAGCTGCCAGCCCAAACTGACTCAAAGGCAACTGGAGTCAATGGGAACCACACCTTTGAAGGACCAGATTGCAAAGGTCCAAAGCAACTAGATAAACCATGATTGAGGGCAGTGCAGCTACACTAACTTGCTACCTTAGAGAGGACATAAATACTACTGAGTTTCTCAGAACACGAAGTGTCCTTCTATCTTGAGAAAGCCAAAGGTACTAGAAAGATAGAAGCACTGATGTGTGTTCCAGGCAGCCATTACGAAAAGCGAAGCTTACCTTTCGCACCCAACTGCTCTGATCTAAAACACCCAAAGAAAAGATCCAAACCTAGTTCCCTTTAGCTATTATGGAAAATAGACAAACTTGAGAGGATTTAGCCTACAACAAAATTCTGTCCCATAAGCATACTTTTTAGGAGTTCTTTTGGTACTCGCATACCCCAAGGTCCTATCAGCAATTCATCACTCTTGTGATGCAAAGTCAACCACAAAATATCATATGCCTACCTCTAGGCTACTGAAAATGAAAGTTTGTACATCTTCAAGAACGATATTTTGTGATTTGGATACTCCAAAACAATAGAACTTGAACTGCTTTCTAATCCAGAATTGAAAAAAAAAAATTTTGAAAGAAACCACCCAAGACTGAAAGAAAACTTCATTAATCTCTAGAATAATATTACTGTCAACAGTGTCTGTCTTATCAGTTTGACCATTAAAAGTCTCAGGGGACGGGGAGGGGAAATTAAAGCAGTAAATAATGAAAGAAGCAAGAAAAGCAGCCAGAACCCAAATGCTCAAGTTAACGTAAAAAATGCTTTAAACAAAATTATCAAACAAGACAGAAGTGAAAAATATCTTGTAGGTCAATATAAGAGTTTTACATGTTATTAAAAATTGATTTTTTTTAAAAAAGACATCTTTAAATGTACAGTCACATGTCATTTCATACAACTTATTTGAAACTTATTGATCTCATTTGTGCAAAGACCAGGCTCTGTCATCAGCCTGCTGAAAGGATAATAGAGCATTCCAAACCCTTATGATAGGTTTGATGCAAACAGTGGCCCTCATTTAAACACATGTAATAGCACCACAAGTGGAAAAATTCCAACCTTAACAGTTGTACATTATAAAGTAAATTAGCAACTATGTTCTGCTTTACTTCACATCAAAACCAATACCTTGGTCTTCGTATCTTTAGTAAAATAAGGTTCTAGGCACCAAAATAGGCACCCCAAAACACTCAAAAGTAGAGCACAAGTGTTCATAGGCTAACATACAGCTCACAAAGAGAACCAGCAATTACCAACAATATTATTTTACTTAAGACAATCTGAAAACAGCTAAACTGGATTTCAAGCAAGCAGCAGAAGGCATACTTAAAATGACTATATTTTAAGTAGTGGAAAACTACACTGAGAAAAGGATCAGTGAAAGAGGTCTTCTGTATTTCTGTATGGAGAGCTAACACCTCAAGAAGGATATCCAAGTCCATTCTGCAAAATACTCTCCCTATTCATACGACTCAAAGCAAGCCACACTCTTAGGCTATAACAGGTCACAACTAAGTAGAGTACCTTGTGCTTCAGAAAAAATTTTGCTTTGCCTGTCAACAAAGCACAAAGAGCTCATAGAGCCCATCCATGTATTGCTTATGAAAGAATCTAGCAACATACAAACAGTAAGAACTCAAGATTTTTAAAAATCTGTGCCTCTACTTTGGTTAAAAAGCTAAGAACACTGTATCTACCCTGTCCTCTTCTGTCTCCCCTCAAACATCTGTACAGTTCTTGATTTTTTTTTTTTATTTGTCACAGACTCGTCTTGCAGGAAGTTCAAAATGACATTAGATGTAATACAGAACACACAGAGATTTTACTTATGTATGTGGCAGCCAACTCAAGTGTACATTTCAAGTTGTTAAAGAGACAAAAAGATTGTTTATGTGAAACATTTATCTTTGCAATACGGTTATGAACATCTGTAAATAGTGAAGGAGTTAATACAGTTGTGAAAACTTTACAAATGATAATGCACATACATACATAGATACCTAAGTTTAGAGGAGCTCAGTGGAGTGAAAGGTAATGGCAGAGAAAGTGGTCTCAACGGTCTGGTCACCTTAAACTAGAAAAGTTTAAAGCATCACTAAGCGGTGTTTGTTCATTTAAGTTTAATTATTTTCTCCTTGAGAATGGCACTAATGAAACTGAGTATCTTTCATGGTTTCGAAGAGCAGTCTGAATGGTCTGTAAACAGGACTAGGGGCAGACAAGAGAACTGGCTGAGCCAGGGGGTTGCTAGGTGATGCAGAATGTAAATCCACAAACTTGTTCAGGTTTACTTTGCTTTCATGCTGCTCTCACACAGGCTCTCCAAAGTTTTAAGAATTAATTTCCAGGTATCTATTTAAAAACAAAAAGTAGAATAATTAAAAAAGAAAACCCCTTAATCCTCTTCACCTCTTCCCCCCGACCCCAATAGGAAAAAATAGGAAAGAGGAAAGGAAATTCACAGCATTAAAGCGCAGGAAATCCACCACAGTGTTTTGAATACGACAACAGGAAGAGGACCGTTCCCTCCATATATTTGTATGGAATTCCTGAGGACTGGTGATTATGAAGAACTTTTAATCTTTTCAGATTAATTTTTACTTTTGTAAATGTAAATAAAAATGACTTCTGGAGCAATACGTTGGCCCTTTAAAGTACTTAAACTGCAAATAAAGTCATATTTACTAGTATTTCCACTGCAGATTACAAAAGCAAACTTTTCAGTATAGCCATGTGCTTCTAAGCCCCATCCTTTTCAGAGCTGTGGTTATTTTTTTTATTTTTTTTCTAAAGTATCTGATCAAAGATTGTCCGGTAAGAGCACTTTATTAGATCATCAGTCAGAGGGTTTTACAAGCACCAAGAGCTATGGGCTCAAATGCAGCACATCAGTTTTAATAGCCGAAGGTCTAATAGTAAACTGCAGATACTGCTGAGAACTTTCCATGCGCTGAACTCTTGAAAAAGCACCATCTCTCAAGCTTAAATGCAGCTGCCTCTTTCAATGCCGCAAATGGGTAAATTTGACAAAAAAGCCACCATTAAGACTACATGAAAGGCTCAAGACAACATCCTTTCAATGCTTTGTACTTCAGTAATCAGATGTACTTACTCACCCCCTCCCCCAAACCCGATCAAGAACTATTTCTGAATGGTAGGAAATAATTCCACTTTGTACATCTTTTAGTTAATCAAGACTTTCTATTCAGCAATTTGACCTTTTGTTCAAAACAGGATTATCAGTTTTTTCGCCAGTTACCAAGGGCGACTCGCATGGTGAACATAATTGCAATAATTTGCAAAACACCATGGCAACCCACATTACAACTAGGTAAATACTGGTCTTTTGTGCTACATTGTTATTTTCAGAGATGCTGAAGTCAAAGAACAAATGACAAATGAACACAAAATTTATATTTGCTTTGTCTCAAAAGAGAAGAAAATTGATAACAAGAATTGGGGGGAAACCGACTACAGCTGTAATTTCTAACTTGATTAATTAGGATGGTAACAGTCCTTAACAGTATATTCAACAAACAGCCCTGACTTAGTCTCTCCACCCACCTCTCTCTCTTTCTACACTACTACCACTAACCCCCACCCCAGACAAATTTTTTCAGCTAGGAGAACAAACAACTCCATTTGCTCTTTTCTTCAACTTAATGGAATCCTTAATTACAGAATATTGTTCTCCTGCTCTTCATTACACTGAAAAGTGAAAGTGAGAGAGAGCGAGAGGAGGAAGACAGTGCCAAGCAGACAGGGTAGCTACAGTCATCTTCTCTGCCTTTGCTTTTTTTGTCCATAGCGGACCTAAAGATGATATGGCATTTTTTGTGTTGGTTTTTTTTTTTTGTTTTTTTTTTGTTTTTTTTTTTAATATTAGCAGCTGTTGTATAGCACATAATTAAGTAAACTATTTAGTGCTCAAGTTCTCTCACCGGCAGCATTAGTAAGACATGAAAGCTTAACTCAGGTCATGATTAAAATCCAAAATCAGAGAGGAAGCAACTGCTTAAAAAGAAAAAAATTCTCTTAAAATTATCTGATCAGGTGGTTTCTAACAGAAAACCTACTGTATTAAAACATTTGCCTATGAATAGCATTATATAATTAATAAACTAATAATTTTTAGCTTAACTTATTTTCTTTATAATTGTAAGGAACTTATTGTTACAGCATAGGCTTCTATTAAGACTTCAAGAAACCAATTATTTCAGAAATATGTTACAAATATAGAGAAATAATTTTGCTTAAGAAAAAAAACTGCTGTTACTAATTGACTTCACAATAAATTTGCTATGCATTACTGGAGCATGAGTTCTGCACTGAAACATTTACGATGCCATGGTGAACTGACTGAATAGTTAAGAGCTTAATTTTCATGATACCATTACTAAAAACAAGTTATGTCTCTATACAGGCCAAATTCTGGCATCAGATGTATGCATATAGTTCCTGTAAAGTGCAATGGCACCCTTTAGCAATGGATATTCACATAGAGAGTATATGAAAAATACATTAAGCTGCAAGAAGCATGCAATCAGAAGCCAGTGTAATCCTCATTTCAGTTCCCTGTACATACAAATCATCTGTCAATTTCCAGTTAAAGGACCACATCTATATTTTAATTCTCATTAAAGGATGGGATGCCATTAGGATAAAACAGGATTGCAAAGTCAACAAGACTACTGCTGCATCCCTACATACTGTGAACACTGGAGAGTATGTAGAACAAATAAAAGAAATGAAACCAAAGTGGTAAAGGCAACTGAGTCCGGCCCCAGGGAGCTGAAACGCACTGCTGCTTCCGCTACACAGATTCTCCATGCTCCTGGACAAGTCACTTCCAGTTTACTGAAAAGACTCACAAGTAACAATTACCTGAGGAATCAGTCTGTTTTCATTGAAATTTGAAGGTCTACACTGCTCAAGTTTTGAGTAGACTCAACTGCAACCCGAAAGCTGTGCTTCAGGCAGTTACACGGTACTACACACCCTGAAAAATCAGGTCCTTTGCTTCAAACACTGGGCACCCAAACTTACGGACACGTTTGATGTTCATTCCCCTATGCCTCATTTCTCTGAGAAATAAAATAATAACTTGTTCCCTCGCTTTATGCAGCTCTTGTAAAGATGTTCTTTAAGAGCCACTTGATCCTACAGTGAGTTGTGCCACAGAACACTCCAGGAAAAAAATACGTAATTCTAGGCAAAGTTTCAGAGAGTGCATCAGGAAGGTAAAAGGCACCCACCAAGCAATGGAGAGAAACAAATACAGACCAGCTGTTCAGCTAATGAGTGCTGTCCTACCTATAGGCTGCAATGTACTGAAAAAGAGAGAATAGGATAACATCACACATAAATGGCCCAGATTAAACTTAACTAAACAGTATTTGTTCTAAGATTCTTTTTTCAACTTTCCAATGTCCAACTCTGCAGTGTCACGATCCCGCTTCTATTTTTAAATTTAAAAAAAAAAAAAAAAAATTCACCTTTCTGCCTATTCTTCAAAATAAGGAATACACACATTTTGCTGCTTCAAATAAACAGGGTAACCCATAATAATGGTGAATTTTCATCTTCCCTGCAAGCTACACATTTTGCCCAGTATTTGTGAATAGCAGAGGCAGGCAAAGACTTAGGAATTTTCTCATACTTTTCTTCTTTTATTAAACCAATCACACTCAATATAATTGCTTGCTTTTCTTGTCCAAATTTTCACAGATCTTCATCCATGCCTCCCTCCTCATGCTATTTCAAACCTACCTGCCCAGCCAGGTACTTATCCAGCAGATACGCCATTGGAATATCCCAATTCAGCCAATTCCACTCAATTCAGCTTCTTTGCTTTTAGTTTCCTCTACACCCATCCAGGTCCAGCTCTGATCTCATGTGTCAATTCTAGTCTCTTTACTCATCTTGGTTATCATACTTGGTTTGGTTTTGTTGTGGGTTTTTTTGTTGTTTTGTTTGTTTGGTTTTTAAAATTTTTCTTATTTTTATTATCATGCCTAATACCTGCTCCATACTAAACAATTTTCTCAAAGGTTTGTAAAATTATCAAGTCTAGGTGGATTTTCATAGGATGACAAAAAGACAACTAACAGAAAAGAGGAAGGAAAGATGAAATATATAATCTTCCTCATAGCCAAATGTTAAAGACTTCAAAGCCATAGCACCTGCATTTCAGGTGTGGCAAGGTCACCTGAACAACTTTAACACTGCTTTTACTGCAATATCATGCAATAACCAAGTGATTATAATTCAGGTACTTTCACGCCTGTAGGCCTCAATTAAACTGATTTACATTAAATCTGATTTTCCCCTTTCCCATTCATTCCTCCTCAGATGACCACTACTGTGCATAAATGTAGCTGCTTAGTGGACCTCACTAGGCAGGTTCATATATCAAGATGTGTACACTTTAACTGCAACTTGCAGCTTTATAACACTTTGATTTGGAATAATTAAAATATATCTGTAGCATACTTTATTCTGAGATAAAAAACATATATTGCCCTACTTAACTCCACCTAAAATGACTCCATTTTCTTCCTGCTGCTGTTGTTTAATTAAACTGAGCATCATGCAAGACACTTCAAAGTCTCAAAAAACCTTTTGGTAAGTGTTCCAAGATGACCAGGCTTCCTCCTTAGCCTCCCCTCAGCTATCCATCCATTTCTGTAATTACTTTCAACACCTGCCCACAACTCTTTCCTCCAGTCCTCTTAGGTCTCTCTCAAACTTTCCCTTAGACCTGCCTATTCTTTTTGAAAAGAGCACCCTTGTTCTGCCTCTCCCTGGCCTTGACTTAATTTACCTTTCTTGGTGCAGCCAGCCAGCATAGTTCTTCATTTCTCTAGGAGAGACCGATTTCTTCAGCAATGTCTGGCACCCAAGGCCATATCAATCTCCATGTTAATAACAAACATCTTTTGGGGGAAAATCTCCATACATGGCATACTGTCCAGATGCAGACCAGAGACCGTGACAAGAGAGGTAAGAGGGAGATGGAATTTTGAGAGAGAGAGTTTACCGCTTTTTCTACTAATAATTAAGTTTTTCAAGGGCTTATAAATTGGGCGTATCTGCTACTTGTCATGAAGAACAGAAAGCACTCAAAAATCTAGGCTGATCTGCTCAATCTCAAGCACCCAAGTGAAGCCAGAAAAGAACAACGGCATCTCAGAAGAGCTGATGTGGATTAGTTTAAGATAGAAATAACATGTTTTCCTCAATCTTGAAAAAATGCTAATCCATTTTAGGTTAAAATTTCAGCTAGAACTGAACTGTGGACAGATCTGGCATACAAAATGGCAAGGCAGATACCTGAAATGTGGTAATGTTTTAAAACTTAAAAACTTTCCAAACTTACACCAATGTAATACATGGTACATTTTATTAAAAACTGCTTTGAGGCTAGGATGCAAAGCAAATACTAAGGATCAAGTCAGTGCAATTGACTGGCTGCCATTCTTGCCGAGCCTAAAACTGACAGGTCCCAGATACACAATCAACCCTCCCCCCCGACTCCCCCACCCCCATATATAACAACTTATGTCAACTTATATGGATAGAAACAAACTATATATAAAACAAAGATTATTAAAAATACTTCCAAATGGATTGATGTGAAGCCAGCCAGTACTACTCCTCTATCACAGAAGTGGACGTGACCATCTGGAGCTGGCTGCACGACTACTCAGGATGAACAGGGCCACATTAAGAGTAGGAAAAAAGGCTGCACAGAATTAATCTGTCTGCACCCACAGTGTTCTGGCTTAGATAGGCTGTAGAACCTCCCTGAAGAACCTGACCTAACATCAAGGTTGGAACTACTTTGAGTGGAATGTTGGGCCAGAAGACATCCTAGAGTTTCTTCAATCTAAACTATTCTAGACACCAACTAAAGTAACCAGATAGACCTTAAGCAATTGATGCTCCTGTGTAAGCATTAAAGAAAAAAAAAAAAAAAAAAAAAGAAAGAAAAAAGCCAACTCAACAGAAATACAGGCCTGTCACAAACTCTTTGAACTAAAAAAATCTGAGAACAGAGAAGACACTGTTTTCTGTTGCTTATACACTGGTAACAGATACAGCATGCAAAATAAACAGGACATTTTTGTTGCAGAGGATTTTTTTTTTTTTAACATAACACTAAAAATTTTTATTTAGCAAATCACATTCGGGAAGAACAAACTGCGTTAAAAACAGCAGGTTAAGTATGATCCTTCAAATACACTATCCTTCCTTTTTTAAAAGGTTACTTGCTACTGAGACCTGCAAGGCCTTTAAAACCAACAGCTCAATACTGAAATTAGTACAGCCCAAGAGAGCTTTTCAACTGCAACCTCATCAGAGCAGAACAGGTTACTTGCTGCTTCCTGTCTGCTATAAAAAATGTTGCTGCTATAGAGTTGCTGCTTTGAGTTTGTGGTAGACATACAAGTTGTCCCAAGTCTCTAGAACTAGTTTTTCTAAAATCTAGAGAGAATACTTAATAAAAAAAATTATACATCTGAAGAAAATTCTGAATTTCCTTATGACAGGTGAAGAAAAATTAAATGACCAGAGTAGAAGACTGCAATTACTTAGCAACCAGTATTACGACCTGATTATATTTTATATGGGTAAAAGAACAGTTCCAATCAACTTGAAAGACCTTCTTCTTAAGGCAAGGAAAATTACAAGCAAATTTCAACTTGGTAGAATGTATAAAACAGATGTATAAGAAACGGAGACTGAAAGCAGACAGCTGCTGACATATATCAAAAGCTTTCTGAAGTAGAACATTAATAAGAAAAATTAAGACAGATACTAACTAAGAATACAGAATCGAGTCAATAACATGATGAAAACAACAAAATAGTTTACAGCACAAAAGAAACCAAAGTATAAATTTTTCTTGCATTTTGGAAAAGCACAGTAACAGTTTCGTAGCAAATAAAGATGAAGAACTATCTTTTGGTTTGTTAGCAATAAAATGCTTAGTAGGCCTTCAAAATCCAGCATATTCATATAACAAATGCTTGAACTTAATAGTCCTACAAGAGCTAAGAAGATCTGTTACTTGCTGGACTTACCAACACTTGAAGCTACCCTCAAAAGACTGAGACCCACGTATCTACCAAAATGCTAATTTTCCTTGAAATAGTGACACAAACAACCAGAAGGATCCATGTAACTATTTGTATACATCAGTCTAACATTAACCTGAGGAAAACCAACAGAAATACTGATAGGGACTTTAAGTGATCAAGAATTTAAGAACAGGAATGTAATTAACAGCAGTCAATATGTTTTTATATACAGAACAGCCTCAACAAAACACGACAGTTCATTTTTTTGTAAGATTACAAGTTTCGTTCAGAAAGGCAGATGTACTACAATTAATCTCTTGAACGGCATTTAATTTACTTCCAAAGGACACTGCAATACAATTAGCATTGCACAGTGTTAATAAAGTACACGTGAAATGGATTAAGAGGTGCAAAGTTGAAGCATCTCAAAAAAATCAATTGTCCATGAGGCACAAAGTGATGACAGTCAAGTAAGCATTTGTCAATATGGGACAGAGAGAGATTCTGGTGATTTTGGTATCACAAAGACAAGGTTACAGTCTCTCTCTTCAACATTTACATCAGTGATTAGTAGAAGAGAGAAATCAATTCAGATAAAATTTGCAGATGACAAAAGCAGAACAGCAAATAACGATAAGCATGAGGAAATTGGTTTGGTAAACTGTGCTCATTCAAAACAAAATACACATTAGTACAGCGAAACAAAACCGACACACTGGGAACAAAGACTACAGCTCTCACCTACAGAATGGGGATACAGTATGCCACAAATTATCAGCTGAAAAGGAGTCATGGTAGATAAATCATTCAACATAAGCTTTAAAGGCAGACATAGAAAGATGTGGGGATTCAATACTGAAGAACTGTGTATAAGTGCTGAGGTCACTTTCTTCAAAGCTATTGGTGAGAATGATACTGGAACACAGAGTCCTGGTGATAAGAGTTAAAAAAAAAAAAAAGAAAAAGAAAAAGAAAAAAACTGGTTCACTGAAGAGCCATGAACAATGTTTAAAGGTCTTGAAAAAAACACATAACAGCAACAGACCTTGAAGAGCAGTCTCTTACCATCAAAAAAGAAGACTGAGAGGTGACTTGATCAGAATGTGTAAGTATATTCATGGGAGAAAAGCATAAGTGAGGAAAGGAGTAGTATGATCCAGTGGTTGGAAAAACCTGGTGGATTGAAAACTGGCTCAACATCCAGGTCCAGAGTGGTGTTCAGGGGAACAAAGTCTAGTTGGAGGTGAGTAAGTAGCCGTGTAGCCCAGGCGTCTTCATTAATGATCTGGATGATGGGGTAGAGTGTACCCTCAGCAAGTTTGCTGATGACACAAAACTGGTGGATACCAAAAGTTGCCAGCGAAATGCCATCATGACAAAGAAGGTCAATGGCATCCTGGGCTGCATGAGGCAGAGTGCTGCCAGCAGGTCAAGGGAACTGATCCTTTGCCTCTCCTCAGTAACAAGGTGGGAAATTATAAGATCCATCTACCAAAGCAGAGGAACAGCATCTTTTCCATCAGGCTTGCTAACCTAACAAGGACTTTAAGCTAGCTCTTTTGGGAATGGTGACCAAAGCTTGGAAAGACATCACAGTACAAAGAGCAGTGAGGAAACACCCAGGGGACAGCATGATGGGGAAGCACGCAGATTCCCCTTGAGGGCAGCACAACTGAGCCCCCCTCTCAAATGCAGCACAGGGAACAAGCAGGAGGAATCAGAAGTCCATGCACAGTCTTAGAAATTCATGGTCTTAGACTTCATGGTGACTGCAGAGATGTGGTGCGTGGGACAGCACATGACTGAGCGCTGTGATGGACAGCTACAAGACCTTCAAGAAGGCCAGGCCAAGGATTTGAGGAAAAACATGTCTGGACAAGGTCCTGAGCAACTCTGAAGCCGGATTTAACTTCAAAGACAGCCATCCTTGAAGTGAAGAACTGGAGCAGGCAACCTTCTGAGGCCCCTTTCACCCTAAATCCCTCTATGATTCTATAATAATTTGTTTGGAAATTATTTTAGGTGTGGAGAGGATGCAAGCCATGAATTTTTGCTTTGATACAAACTAAGCTAGCCATTAAAATTAATGAGTGGGTGGCCATATTGGTTAGTTGTTGATAGCAGCAAAAATTCCAATATAATTCCCAATGTTCATCCAATTCTCCACAGCCTTCAGAATTGACTATAATTCATGCTGAAGCAGTCAAACCTACTTGGTGTTTGTTGCTTATAGTAAGTCACTCTTAGGAGAGCCCTAGGAGATAGATAATGGAAATGTAACCTTTCACTTGAAAATTAATTTCAATTAATATTAGTTGATTATTGCTTTTGTCACTGTAGAAGTTCAGTACCAATGAATGTGCAGTGACCAGCTGCAGGACAGCAGTATATGATGCCTGAGAAACACTGTATCCAGTCCTAAGAATGGTGTCCACCTTTTTGAGATATTAACTTACGACTGTTAACATCACAGATGGGAACTAACAGGAGTTAATGCATGATGCACTGAATGACGGCAGAACTACTTAAGAGAGAAATAAAGTTGATTAAAATAACCAAAATAGTACACAAGTTTCAGATGTTTGGGCCTGGGAGAAACAAAATCAAAACATCAAGGCTCCATAGGGGAGCTGAAGGCATTTTTGGGAAACATGTTAATTTATTAAAAGAAAACATCACCCAATTCGTCAGAGGTGTGTATCACTAGGAGATACAGTTGGGAAGGTGAAAAACAAAACCAAAACAATCAAAAAAATCCTGACTGCAAATCACCCCTCTTTTGCCTCTCCTATCCCACCTCATATTATCAGCAGCAAGCCCTTTGGGCTGGTTGGCATGACTTTGTTTACAGATGTGAAGCAGAGGAACATGGAAGGTTTAGGTAGAACCTCTCTTCTCATCCTGCATGATGAGAAATACGTAAGATCAAAGTCCACCTTAGGCCAATACAGTTGCTTAAGTACTACAGGGCAAGACTGCTACACCAGTCATATATGCTGATGTATGACTCGATGAAGACCATTACCTTTCTAAAGAAGAATCTGCAGCAAAATAAAGACATCTATGACAATTCCTTATCATCCACTATTTTTAACCAGAATAATTTGCCTTTACTTCTCTGATTAGTTACCCCTGATCTTTATGAACTAAATCTCTCCTCAAATACCTGTCTTAAGCTAGACACGTCTATGCCAAGCCAGGAACTTCTGTAACATGTGACAATACTTTTCATTCATGTTACGGTGTTTTGAAGGTTTTTTTTCTTTTAAATTAGCTTCAGCACAACTCAGGCATTATTAACTTATCAAAATTTGAGAAGACAGCAACAGAGACAAATGAGAGAGGTCAGAGAATGGAAAAGGCAGGCAAGAAAATGAAAATCAAACACTAAGAACAATTCAGATTATTTAGTCTATTTTTTCAGGAAAAAAAAATTCCAATTGTTTCCCAGATTCCACCAGATATGCAAGTTGTATGTATATCTCTACATATGCGACACACATACACACACACACACACACATTTATAAAAAAACCCAAAAATTTCCTATTTTGAATTTCCTTTGACTGAAATTCAAGTCAGATCACACATCCATATAAAAACAAAGTGTCTGAAAGTTTAACCTGATACTCCAAACAGTTTTGCTTTCTTTTTTTTTTTCCCCTCTGGTTTTGAGTTTTGTTTTGTTTTTTTAACGGAATAACGATCACACACAGATAATATACTGGGTATGGGCACTCAAGAAGTCTGTGGCTCCTCAAAAAATCAGAGACTTAAATCTTCTGGTGTACTATGTGTGGAGAATACTTTATGTATGTTTTAGAAACAATTGAAGAACTACACTAACCTAATAGGCTCCCTCATTTAGTACAGTAATAAGCATTTTGCAAGAGCTTATAAAAGGGTTTTTTTAGTTCCTATTGGTATTAACCTATTCTCCTATATTACAAAACGCAAGAAATAACAGAAACTGAAGAAATAAGCTAAGATTCTAGTACTGGATGTGACTTCTTACAAGACACACTTTGGAGATTAACAACAAACAATTTTCCATTTTGCTGTGAAGTTACTGATTTTTAAGGCAGAAACTTCATATAAGCCATGCCTGAAAGACATAATTCTGAACAGAGAGCACATTAAAATATTACGGAAATAGTAAAACTAGAAGATATACTACCTATGTTATTATAAAGATCTTGGTCTAACTAGCAAACACAACAATTAAAAAGTTCCCTGACAGTAGTACTTACAACAACAACAAAACCACCCATAAATATAATTGCTAATTAAACAAAGAAAAATATATTTTGAGAGGAAAGGACCCCAGAAAATAGAAAACATGGATGTATCAACCTTCAGACCACTCCTGTGAAGAGACGTGCTGGCCTCTGTATTCTTGTGAAGTGCAGTGAATTCAACAGCAAGCTCACCCCCTGTGCTAGTGGATTCCATTTGGAGACTTGTCCTTAATTTGCCACCAAGATAAGTTTACCCAGAGTTTTCATCTCCTGCCTGTGGATCCAGAGCTTTTTTTTTTTTCTTTTACAAGCTAAAAATCATAATGCATTTATTCTACAACTCTATCAGCTATTTTAAAAAACAGCAACAAAACACAAAGCAGAGCCCCAATTATGTACATAAACTCTGAAGCTTTCTCACAAAAGAAAGATGGCACACTTAAGAGTTTTACTGGACTGTCTAGTCTTATACCAAACTATTAAATTGGATTTTCCTATTTTCCATTCAGTTTTAAGAGATTAGAACCGTGCTGCACAGTTTCTTAATGAAGTAATTTTGTCTCTCCCCTCTATTAGCATGAAGAAAATATTCAAGACAAAAATTGCAAGACGACAAAATCTTAATATGCAGTTTGGTAAAGTTCTAGTCAGCCTTTGAACAACACATTTATCTATCCAGTAAAGCTTGTGTTAATGCGATGTAAGAGTTTGGCAAATTCAACTCTAATGGAGCATAAAAGTGCTTTTGCTTGAAAGTGAGATCATTTTTAAAAATTCAAAGCATGATCACTTTTTCCTTTTTTTGCAGGAACAATCTGATACAAGCAGCAAAGCTTAAATAAACTAGAAACATTTCAAATGATCCATAAAGGATTAATAAGCACTGCAGGAAGTCCTATAGGCTCAGCGTATACATTTTCCATCTTCTTCTCCTGCGACAGGCATGACATGAAATTCTAAACAGAACTCAAGTTTCAAAGTCACTGAATGTTAAGGTCTGCAGCTTTGATACTAGGGTAGAGTGGGGTCACCATCTTGAAATATTTAAATTAAATAGATAACAAAATATTGATTTTATTAGCATAGTAAAGCCCCCAAATTATGGCCCTTCACAAAATTTTTTTTTTCTACTCACAAATAGACGAATGGACAAAAGCAAGGCAAAAGGGGTAGTAGTAAGCTACAGGCCACTAATATAACAAGAACAAAATGACAGCTATTATTTTGGCAGAGATAATCTATGCTGAAACACAAAACACACACGCACACAATTTCTTTCAATTCAATTTTCTTGTCTTCCCACTGACTTCTATGATTACCACAGAAAGCAGGGTTCTAAACACATTTCTCAATTGAATCTTCAATCAATAACAGTAAAAATTTGAGAAGGGAGATATGGGAAAACATATTATAGCATTAGTAAGTGTTTGCAAAACAGACTGAACTTATCAATATGCACAAAAGTTGAAGGGGAATAAAATAAAAATGTATCAGTAACAATGCACCATATACCTTTACTTTAATGAAATCAGTAAAAAAACCAAAAAATAATCCACTCCAACTCTAAAATCCAACCAGTAGCAGAAAGCCTGGTCCACGTGATCAAATTATGTTGTCATACTTTCTTTTGTTTGTACGTCCACAGTTGTAAAATAAAAAATAATTCTGCATTACCAAACAGTCCTCGGGATATGTGAACATTCATAGGTACTTTTTAAACAGTGACAAGAGTGATCATTTAAATAATTTACAGAAAGTAACAAAACTAAGTTAAACAGAGTTTACCTGCTGGTATTAGTTTCAAGTTATAACAGAGAAATATTAGAAAGTAAGAATTAGATGCCTGTAAAAAACCCAAACAACAAAACTTCTGGGATCTCAGATGGAGGTCAGCTTGACCCAAACAAACTCAATTTGCTAGCAAGAATCCAGACTTACTTTAACACTGATGTAGGAGAAAAGACAAATAATTCATACCAGAGTTGAGAGCTCCTTGTGTTGTAAGATGGAAAAGTTTAGCCTCTGCTAAACTTATAAGGCTGTTTACCACCCAAGGCTTTCTGTTCAGAGCCAAAACAATCAACAGTAGAAACTGTTTAGGTGACAGTTACATACAAATTGGAGGAAGTTCTTACAAGAGTGGAAAATAAGAAAGATTCAGAAATGCAACAGACAAGTACAAAGTTACAGAAAAGCATAAATATAAAAACCAGCACGGATAATATGGGCCATACTGGGGAGGGAGGGAAGAGAGATGTGAGAATGATAAATGTTAGCTCACAGTGAGAGACTGACGCTGAAAGGCAAAAATTATGCTAAAATAATACACTAATCAAAAGGAAAAGTGAGTAAGAAGAAAGAAGCAGAGAAAAAACTGAACAAAGGACTAAAAGTAATCATTTCTCTGTATAAAGGCAGCAGAGAGGCCTCACTTGAAATGCCGTCTACGATCCTGGGCACATCACTAAAACCAGATAGAATAAACTAATGCAAAGAACAGCAATAAAACCAAGTCTATAAATACAAAGAAGTGTGATACAGTAATTTTTTCAGTGGTTATAAACATACTAGGTACAGTGAAATAACATCACTTTCTACTAACACTTGAAAACAAAGAAGAGCAGCCTGAGAGGGACGACAAGCATGTTACAAAAAACAAGTATGTGTATCACAAAAAAGGTAAATTTTGACTAGTCGAAAGAAAGATTTTTTTTACAAATTCTCAGGATTAATAGAAGTTGATATGTGTTTAATACAGTAGCTGCTGTAAGTTGATTCATCTGCAGTGCTAAAAACCAACCTACATTAAGCAATTCTATGCTTCAATATTGAGAAACATAGAAAAGGATTTTGATAAATAGCTATAGCCTTTGTGTACCCATCAAAACCACAGTTGACATCAGTGAGCATCAGTGCCTGATGATATTTAGTTTTGCCACCACTATCATGGCAAAAAAGAATAAAAGGTATGCAAAAGACAGTCAATGTAAACAGAAGTTGACAAAAGCAAGCCTAGAACTGTGGACAATGCAGCACACAGACGATAAACTTGTTGTTTTGTTTACCTTTCCTTGCAATTCAAAATAGAGTTTCAGTGAAGCTGAAAAGAAGACAAAACCACAGCAGTGAAAACCAGAAATATTTAAACACTATCAAATAGCCTTTGGAACTCCTTGCCACGAAGTGCTGTACAGAAGCTGTATCTGTGGTAGACTTGCGCAGTCGTACAGGTGAATACACTTCCAATTTTATCGGAAAAAGTCAGCCACTAACTAGGAATTTGCATCTCCTACAAAAAGTTTTATTGAAAAAAATTGTCTTCGAGGGAGTTCCTTGAATCATTAAGCATCCAGCTAATGTCAGAGACCCGTACCACACTGGGCAAATCCCTTCATTAAAGAAAACTCCTTTGTTCATAGGTTAATACTTAATCAGTCTATGGTTTTGGGCTGCAATGACCAAAGGAACATGAGGTTTAACCTTGTTTAGCCTTCAGAATGTATTATTTTATGATTGTGGCAGTGCTGTAAGAAAGCAAGTGGGACGGCTGAAAGTTAGGGCTGCTGTACAGTTTGCAATGGGAAAGGACTATACTTGCAAAACCAGAGAAAAATCTCAGGCAAAGCTATGAAATGAATTATAGAGAGGTTTTTCTACCTGCAACCTCCCTCACGATTCCTGTCCAAATTGACTGTTCACGCAACTTTACAACCCAATATAATAATATATATTTAGCAAAGGAAGTAAATTTGTATTTGCGTGCTTTAATTTCATTTAACAATGACACCTCATTATTTCCCACTTCAGCCTTGGTTCTCTCCATTCCCGCAAATTCCTCTGCCTTGCAGCCACATGACATTTACAGTGGGCCAAAAGACACAAGAGAAAAGAGACAGGTTAAGTTGAAAAGGTACATGGATGAGGGTGAAGGAAAGAGCGACAGAATTAAGGCAGGACGGACTGAGCACTTTTGAAAAAATTAAAGATTTTCAAAGGATAACTGTGAAACAGAAATAAGGGCTCATCTTCATCACTTAAGACAACAGTTTGTAGGAGCTTCTACGCTTCTAGTACAACCTTATGAGGAAAAATGATCTGTTAATGAATTTATTAATTTATTCAATGAATGAATGTTAACAAATTTATGCAATTTTTTCTGTGGAACTTTCATACATAACTGCTGAATGTACTTTTCTTTTTCAGAACAGTGTCCTTCCCACTACTCAGAAATAATTAGTAAGCAACTACGGAGGTGAGGTAGAAGAAACATTAGAGAAAAGAATGTCTTTTGTTTTTTCTAATAGCTGATCAATTTGGCTGTTTCATACAACTAAAAAGGCAAAAAATGTTAGGTGTTCAGAGCAGAGATGTGTTTTGCCAAAGGCATTATTAACAATTAATAATCATTACACAGTGCCTTGTTTACCTGACCTTGTGTAAATTTAGCAGCCTTGTAATTAGACCCATATTTTGCATATTTGTATATTTCCATGCATAGGATTTGACTCATTCATTCATCCATTAAAATTTGCTTGACAGACATAGATGGATAATCAGGGTACAATTTGTATTTACTGGATTATAGAAAATTGCCCAAACTGTTAAGTTCAAGGAAAGCGCATTCTTGTCTTTCTCTTGCAAAAGATGTAAAAGCAATTAAATATCCGAGGATGGCCCCAAGGCTCTCTGAAGAAGTAGCAGAGCTTTCATGATTTGACAGCTTTAATACAACTTTGCTCTAAAAAAATGGTTGCTGGGTTAAAAAGAACACTGAAAAAGAAACAGCTCTAGGTGTCTACATTTTCCTTTAGGCAATGAAACAAAGTAATTCTTTCAGTAAGAAACACCTCCTATAGAAGCTAACATCTTCGTGTTAAGCACAACTTCATTGAAGTAGACATCTTGTACTCAGGAAAAAAGGGAAGATTTTTCTCCCATTTAACTACTTCCCAGTAACTTCCTAACTGTCTGAGCAGTTGGAAGAATAATCTTACTACTTTTCTGTTCAGAAAAAAAAGTCTTAAAATTCAGGTCTTTAAGCATTAGCCATAATATTTAAATGCTATTATTAGATATGCTTAAATGTTTGAGAATAAGGTTGACTGTTAGGCAGTTCAGTATATATCATTTTGCCCCCAGAGAAAAAAAAAAAAAAAAAAAAAAAAATATGTGGAGATGGCAGCTATTGTCGATAACACATCTCTGGAAATAGAAATGTATGGAAGATCTCTACTGAGCAGTCAGTATGGACAGCAACAATACAGAACAGAATGGGGAGTAAAGGAATTTGTTTACCTCTGTGTATGTGCTGGTATCTCATAAAGGTGAGACAGCCTTTTCCAACAAGACAAATGCATTACAGGTTTCTTCTGAAGAAGCTGACTTTTACCCAAAAAGTCAAGTCAGACATATTCATTAAATGTATAACACTTTGACTTGGGTTTTTGTTTGGCGTGGGTGGGGGTTTTTTTGTTTGTTTTTTTGGTTTTTTGTTGTTTTTTTTTTTTTTTTTTTTACAACTTCTATAGTCCAAAGGGAGCCTTTGTGCAACTTCTTTCCTAACCCATGCAGCCAATGTGTCAGAAAACGCCATTTATTTCCTCCTACGAATCCACAGCTCACAGCAGAATTTTGTTCTTCTGATACTAAAAAGTCAAATATTTAAAATAAAGCAGTGGCATGAGTGGAGCATGCTATATTTTTTTTTAAACCCTTAGATTACTGTTTTGACACCCCTTTTAAGATCACCTGCAAACAAAGTATCAGATGGTCCAGTAGCTTCTCCTCTGGTGGCAGGCCCTTTTTTTTTTTTAACTCCTAATCAACTGGCCACAGTTATGTGTGGACTCAGTTTTCCGTGACCAAACATATGGCAATGTAGTGATTCAGGCACCTAACTTAGGGATTTTCTTTTTTCCCTGTCATAAGCCTTGAGGGAGAAGGGAAGAAAAGAATACCAACCCCCTCCTCTTTCCTAAACTAGGAAAACTTAAGTTTGAATCATAGTAATTTTAACTCAGGTTTTAACTGCTCTCCTGACATAACTGAAGGTATTAAGTGTTCAACTAAAGCAACGAGATGAGATCAAAAAGGCATCTTCCAGGCTTCCCAGGCTCATTTGTCCACTGCCCAGCCAAGGGAGTGGAAGAGTCGACACTTCTTGTTGGCCCCCTCTTCACTCAAGGTGTACAGTTCAGTCCCAAACCAACACTGTCATCTCTTCCCCCAAAATTCCCTGCTGCTGGAACAATTCTGTCCCTCTTCAGACTGTTTCTCATCCAGTACATTTTTGTGTTCCATGCGCTTTTCACAAGGACAACCCTAACAGAAGCTGAAAAAGCTTAGTACCAGGAGAAAATAAATCTTTATTGCACCGTGATTTCAGTCTTTGTATTTTGGTGCCCAGAAAGTTTCTTTGCTCTGTCAGTACTGAATGCCAACCTCTTTGCAGGTCAGACAAGGAAACACGCTGGCAGGGCTAGTTTTGCTTCCATTCCAGAAATCTGAGTGGAAGCTAACGGCAAGGACTTTATTTTCTCTGGGGAGGAAGGATATTACATTAAATACTCACTATTTGAGGATACTTATTTTCATTCAGACCACTGGTGGAGATCATAGATTAATACCAGCAACTGAAATTATCTCATATGCCATCATCTAAATTTTGTAAACACCAAAACTTATGGGAACTGCCTAAAGATGGATGGATATTTAGCCTTAGTGCTTCCAGCATCAAGACTAGATTCTTGTAGTATTTAGTGCACTGGCAGATTTTTTGTTCCTCAGTTTCAGCAGACTCAAGTGAGGGACAAAATAGGGAGCACACTTAAAAGTTTATCATGTTTCTAACCACCAGGAATGACATTTTCCAAACATCTACTCCATCACCTTCTGTAAGCAAGACAATGCTCTAACATGCTGGTTCCACAGTTGAAGGGTGCCCTAAAAGTTCCAAAACACTGAAGAGACATAAAAAGTAAAACTCCTTTGTTAATACCGCTATTCAGACATAGTTGAAACATCCTAAAAACAACTAATGAAGTCTGCTAGAAGAATCAACCTGAAGACACTACCACAGACAGTAGGAGAGGGGTACATCTTGCATTTTCTTTCACTAACGTATTTATTTTAAGGATGTCGTGCTGCCTCTGTTTTTGACTCTGAAGGTCTGTATTATTGAAACACAGCTTTTAACAGCCTCCTAGAGCTGTATCATATTTAACCCATTCCAGACAGTTTTGTGCCTCAACACTAGAGGATAAAGAGAAAATGGAAAAATTTGTAGCTAAAGTTACCTGCAATTAAGACGAGACGGGGGAGAAGGCAAGGGAAAAAGATCTGCCTACATGCCTTTTATCTAGAAAAGGAACTGGCCTGTTATCACACCGACTCCATCAATATGAGAGACTAAGTCTTGGTTATGATGCTGGCTTCTCATGCACAGATCTGTGTCTAGAAAGGCACCAGTTTATATAGAAACTAAATGTACTTCTCATTATGAAAGCTTGTAATCACTTCCAGATAATTTTCCTTATTTTCACTACAATCTCAGATGCTCCTCAAATAGGTATTTGCTACTCAAGCTTTTTTCTGAATGACACCTGATTACTGAGTGGCATCTTGCCACTAGCCTCATGAAGCCCTTCACAAATGGACTCAGTAGAAAATGTTGAAAATAGAACTCTGGAGTAATCCCTGACCGTTTCTTGGCAGATAATATAGGCTTATTTTGTTAATTCTAAGTCCTTAAGACGCCTGACTCACTCTTGTTGGGAAGTCTCCAAAGACAAGTCAGATCACACAGAATTTTAATTATGAATTCTTTACAAGGTATTTCAGTCTCTTTGACCTACAGGGTTGATGAGGGAGCAGGGGTGTTCGATCCTAAAACTGCCTTATGTTTAATCAGCTAGGAAACTCTCTCAAGGACCATATCAGAATTCAGTTTACTCTTTTATTGCTACTTCACTGATTGGGTTAAAAAAATATTAACAAAAACCTATCAAGGTGATCCCCAAAAGAAGCCCCATTAAAGGAACAAGACAGTATAAACGCTGATCCCTTACCACAGAAAGAAAAAGAGAGGTAGAAAGCAGGAGGAGGGAGGGGGAATTAGATGAATTGCTTCCTTCAAACAAACATAAAACCCACATGCAAATGCTAAAGAATAGCATCAAAAAGCATCACCAATACTGCATGAACTACTGGAAGACAATCTAATTTTTCTAAATAGCTGTATTAATCTTAACATATACACACACATGCATATATGCATAAAAAGATAAATTCTACCAAATTCAAATTCTGCATTCAATCTTTGCACTTGATAGGCGGTCAATGGGTAGCTTGCTATCTGCTAGCTCTATTGCAAGATCATGCAGCATGAATTGCCTCAGTATGAGAAAAAAATATGTATTATCCAATAAAAATTATTACAGTAATTACAAAGTTCTTGCAGAAATCTAATGTTATATTCTGCAATAGAATTCGGCATATCCCATTTTGTGCCTTTGTATTTTGGGGGGTGAGGGGGTTCTCTGTTTTTAAACAATTCTGGACCCTTTGTAGTATAGTCAAATGTTGCTTTGGATATTAAATTGAGAATTTATCTTAAATGGAAACAAACAACTTCGCTAAAAATTAGACATTTATGACTTGCAAATTACAGATACTAATTATTTTCAGTATATACAATTATGATATTCTCAAGAGGTATTAATTTTGGGACAGATGTGCTTTCATCATGTAATTTGGAAATTAAGTTACACTCTCACGTATGGGAACTCAGAAGTCTGAATTTGTGTAAAGATAGGATTGATAGAGAGGAATTTTGTCTTGCTAATTTTCTCTCTCTCCCCCCTCCCCCGCTTCTCTCTCTGATGAGAGTGTGGCCAGCAATCCTCACAGCTGGGTTGCCTTGCACTCAAAGGAATGGGGGCTGACTGCAGAGTTGATGAGGATACACTTCCACTTGACTCCACCTCCTATTTTGTCCTTTCAGATAATTCTTCCAACTCCGGTAACTTCTAAGAATTTAAACAATAATTAAGACATACTAAGTGTAAAATATGCACAATGCTAAATACTTCACATTCATGGCACAGTGCAGAAATTAAGTCTTGCTAATGCAAACATTATAAAAAGGCATTAGAACTATACATAATCCAAACTGAAGGCATTAATACAGAAAATTCCTCCAAATGAGGGTAAAAGGAAGAATATTGCTATGCTGGACATATTTCCATTAGGAAAGGAAAACATAGTATTACAAAAATACTCTCCAACATGTGCATGCCTATAATCTTCAAAGATAGGGTGAGACAAGTGATAAAGGAAACAAGAACACAAGAAGAACGCCAATTAAATAAATCTCGGGATGATATTGTTGTTGGGTGGGTATATTAATTAAAGAAATCCATTTAGGAGTTCATACTTTCTTGTTTTTCACATTTGAACTGTAGCCACCAATAGAGAAAGCAAAAAGGCAAGACAAAAAGAAGCCCTTCTTTCGGGTTCAGTATAAAAAAACCAAACTGATCTTCAAACATCAACATTTTGTTTATAGTGTTCCATAGGAGGTTGAAGATAAAGATGCAAGACATTCGGAGTATCTGCTACAATTCTGAAACTGAGATTTTTATTTTTAGATGGAACGAGTTTAGTCACTGCATAAACATTTCTATCTGGAAATCTTTACTGATAGTCGTGGATTTTTGATGCCTCTCTTGCAGATGCCACTTATAAGGATAATGATTTTGTTCAGGAAAAAAGGAAAATATCTACTTGTCAAATTCTGCAGAGCCTTAATTTTCATGTAGAAACCTGGCATACCTTTGGAAAACCTCAGAAATGTTTCTCTCATACATTTGTGGATTCAAAGCTTAACACAATCTACTAGGCTGAAGATACTTGGATAGCTGAAACTCTTCAGATGAAAGAAAGTGAACAAGACTGTCATTTAGCCGCTGTAACAGTTTTAGCAGGACTACGTAGCGCTTTTTTTTTGTTCCTGTTATAGGACGCTGCAGCTGTGGGCAGACTGAAGAGACAACAATAGTCAGCACGGCATGGAAATAGGGAGGGGATCTTCAGCAATAAATAGGCCTTGAAAACAGTGTGCCATCACAGAATGCACAGGACTGAAGCACAGGCAGAGTTGCCATTTCACCAGGCTCAATTTGCAAGAAAGCAGACAGTACAAAACCCCATGTTCATATGAATAAAAGTAATAGAGTAACTAATGTTCAGCAAAAAGCAGGAGTAAAGTACATCAGTAGATGCCACATAATGAAATATAATCTGAAGACAAAGCTATCCAACTTGACTGATAAGCTTCAAGGACTCTGTAAGGAGACCTACCTATAGGATGCTACATATGGGCCAACACCTGTTTTATAGCACAGCTTTACTATCTAACACATTAGAATAAGGTTCTGCACTCAAATCATTCTGTCTCCCAAAGCAGGCATACAAAGCAGTAGTTTTCCTAATGCCTGGGGATAAAAAAAAAAAAAAAAAAAAAAAAAAATCCACCTGCATATATCCACTGAAGGAAATGTTGGCACTCTGGAGAAAACAGAGATTGTGTAGCACTTACAAGACCTTGACTTCTTAACAAGACACAGTGAAGCAATGCAAAACCCTTTTATGAAGCCATGTCTAACAAAATGCTATTCTGCTATTTCTTCCTGCAGATGGGAACATTCTCCCTTAAAATGAAGTAACATCTCTTTTTAATCTCAGATGACCCAGAACCTCACAAAACTGTTTCTTTTAAACTTAAACAAACCTATAGAAGTACAGGTTTCAGGAGTCAAGAGGAGCAACAAATGTCAACTCTAACACAGCACCGGCTGCTAGAGTTGACCCTGGTCTTTCCTAGAATATAGGAAAACTTACAATTTGTTGCATTACCCCTGGTACTGCTTAGACTTCTCTTGGCCACTGTAGAAGAAAAACTAGTAATTCCCTAGGAGTCTCAGTCAGCTAGGGGGTTGCCCTCCCCATCCCTAAGAACACGATTCAAGGCACAAACTGCAGAGGAGTTTAGCGACATAGCACTGCCCAGACTCACTGCTCTGAGGTTTTGTCATGTCTACAACTTACTTCCAAGAACCAAGCTGAAAGGTCTGAACTACTCATTGATCCATTCGATCCTTGAATGCTTACGCGTTCATCCATTTTCTCTTGCTCAACCAAATACTAAATAACATCAAGAACTGAACAGCTGTTTAAATGAAGTTGAATGTAAGTTTTTGAAATAACCTTCTAACTACAAAGCTGCTATATGATGAGATTTTAAATACTGGGAACGCTTATGTTAAGGAACACCTTATTTAATTTTTCTAAGAGTATTTTACCAAGAAATAGAGCAGTGACTAAATGTTACTGGAAATGTTTTTTGACAACTTTAACTGCTTTAAACCTGAAAATGAAAATAATTCTTTTAATATCTGAGGATAGGAAAAAATAAACACCTGCAAGAGCCATTCCCACTATGCCAAGGAAAAGCATGCTGAGGAAAACATATAGGACATTTTTCCTGTATGCCCTCTGTCATCTCTCAACCCCCGTGATTTTCTTATTCAATAATCTTCAGGAACGTGGACTATGAAAGACAGCATCAAACAAAAATATTTACAAAAGACAATAACTGCATCAAAACTATTTTCGTTTCCCAAATACTACAAAATTTATTTTAAGCTTTCCTTTAAAGAAGGCGGCAGGTTCATAATAAATGCTAATAAGCTTTAGGATAGGTAACTTGTATTTCTTACAATTATTATAAACATTCCATATTTTGTTCTTTTATATGCCCATTCAACTCAATTACCACAGATGGACCCACTTTAGTTTTTTAAAATGAGGCTTAAAGCAAGTAGTTTTGTCTTTCCGAAAATCAGACCATGGATTTCTGTATTATTACTGACTTCTAAGAAAATATTTCTGATAACCACATCATTTTTAGGTCACGAATGAACAAAAAACCCCCACCTTATCCTTGTGAAAAGAACCATGTCAAGTAAAATTGTGGTCCCTTCAGCTTCAGATGTTAACTTTTCCTGAGGGATGCAAGGTGCTAGTTATGCATACATCAACCAGCATCAAGTATTCAAGGCCAACAGACCTTGTTGACTTGTGTCATCCCCTACCAAGCTGGTTATAATGTGTTCTCTATTAAAGTTTCTGTAGAATAATACAGACTTAATCTGGTTTGATATTTCAATGATCTGTTGTTCTAACTTATTATAGTATAACTGTATCAAAATTCCAGGAGTATCAGTGGTTTTAAAAACTTACTGTAAGCCTTAATTAGTTTACCTGTACTTCTGCTTATTGCGATGTCTCTAATTAGAGACTAGTAGGATCCTTTTCCATCAAAGATTTAAACTGAACATAACAAAAACCCAAACAGATTTAAAATGGCTCTCAAACTACTGCAAAATAAGCAAGGTGAATACTGAGCCTTTCAAAACCAGTGATTTGTCTTAAATACTCTTGGGATTCATTATTTGTTTCAGCAGCAAATCCTACAAAGCTATACAGCATTCATAGCACTTCTGTCAACCCAAGGTATCCAAAGGAGGGCACATCTGCTCACTCTCTCTCAAAGTACTGTGCTCAGGCACAATTAGTAAGGCAGTTGTGGCAGACCTCTCCACAGGCTGCACAGACTTGCCCAAGATTTTAAATTCTTGGCTACAGAATCTCGTAACAAATACTGCTGCCGGCACACCAAAGCTACATGCTTTGTAGTGAGTTTAAAGCCAGATCAGATACGCAGGGCTGCAGCCGTATCTCTGTACTGCAGCACAAACATGCTCTCCAAGTGTTGCCAAAATTCATCATTGCTTCGACTGGGGCAACAGATCAGTTCCAACAGAGTACCTTCAAAGACAGTGCTTTCTGTAATCCTCTGAAGACAGCAACATCTTGTTATTAGATGAGTGATTCAATCACCTAGGTAAACATTACACACTTGGTGGCAATCATAACCATGACCATATTTACCTCTGGGCACACTTCCTGTAACACGATCTTCACAATACTGCCATTTATAAGCCTAAGCAGACAAATTATTGTGATAATAAGCCCTTATATTCCTGTATTCTACCTACAGAGGAAATTACAAAGTTAGTTTTACTCTATTGAAGCAATCCCCATTTCTTAGAACCTGTTCCATGCAGCGGCCAGCCTGGGGAGCCTTTTCTACAGAGAGCCGAGAGAGAGATCTAGTGACATTACGTCTTCTCTGGCAAGGTACCAGACTGTGGACTAAGCACTAGGAAGAATCATCAGTAAACAGATATTGCTCCTTTACTTATGCTCACTCATTCTCAGCAGCTAAAATTCAGTGTGCAGAGAGTCACACTCAGCATCACTCAACCATCAGTGAGATGGATGCATGTCCATCATGGCTAGTAAAATCCAATGAAGAGTTAAACCTTTTGTAAAGACGTATCGATCATTACTTTGAAACACTTCACTAAAAATCATATTGATGCTGTAAGTCTAAACCAAACAATTCCTTTACAGGGCAGATCATGGAGAAGTTGCAGTAATAGTGAATCAATTCCAGTTAACAGACACTATGAACGCTGTGACAAATAACTGCTTGCTCATCCCCAAAATGCACTATACATGGTGACCAAAAGGTTATCTTTTATTATTCAATAAACATGAATTATTTCAGAGGGACAGATGCACAACACTTCCACATGGTAAAATACTGGCTGCTCTGTTCAATAATCAAGATATTTCTAATTTCCTCCTGGTTAACCAAAATGTGATTCCAAATACAACCTATTTGTCAACCTCAATCAAGGAAAGAATCAGAAAAATGCTACTGTGGAGGGGAGGAGAAAAGTCTTGATAATCTCGTGGCAGCCTCCCTTCCCTCTCTCGGGTCCCCAGTAAACTGTGAATGGAATCACATTAATCTTTTATCTTTCACTCCAATTGCTTTCCATTCTGCCTTGACTTGGAAGCTGTCAGTACTAAAAATAAACATCTCTGTTTCTGTATGTATAAACCAAAATGACAGTGATACAAGTTCAAACTTGGAAAAGACTCAGAAACCATTTCCATACAAACAGGAAGGACTCAAAATAATCATTGGAGTTAATTTGACAGCAGACTCTAGCTATCTCATTGTGCCTACCACATCAAATGGTGTCATGATTCCTTCTATTTTCTCGCCCTACCTCACATGCCTATATACTTCTAGTACTATTAGCACAATGATACATAAAATTCTGTACTACTGCCTCTACTAAGCACCTTTCCCTCACACCGAAGAAACTTCTTACCCCTACCCACCCACTAAACAAAAACGCTTTCAGTACATGACTGTTGTGAGAACATGATTACAAAAGTCATCACCATCATCTACAATCATGTTTTCACCTGTTCATGTGGTGTACACCTGTGGGTTGTTGGCAATACACTTGATTGAAGTGTGGGAGATTCCAGGTTCACAACGAGCCCTGTCATCTTTGTTCTCCTAAGCAAATATGCCATGAAGTCCCAAAACCGTGTGAACGCTATTGCCTCTTATTATATTATCTTGTTTATAAATCTTTTACCTTTTTAAGTGTGCAAAATACTAATGCAAAACCAAGAACATATATACCCCAGTCAGAACAGCAATATGTATAAAAAATAATAATTCAAAGATCTCAAAAAGTGTATCAACATGCTTTTATACCGCGACCTAATGTGCAAGCAGTAGACCACCCCACCACAGGTAAGAAATGAGAAATTTTGAGGGCTATTGAACACTGAATTTTCGCAGCTGAACAGTATAAAGTTATTTAGCAGTGTTCAATAGCCTTCAAACTCACTTCTGCCTGTGGGTTACAGTGGTCCAGTAGAAAAAGACTGTAAAAACCAGTGCAATACAGGTTGGACCAAGATTTTTTTCAATATTTTTTAAAACCCTTTTAAAGTTTGCATCATTTTATGTATTTTGAAAAACATAAAAGTATCTGAAGATGCCATACACTATAAACTAGACAGCATATAAAGAGTATCTATATAGAAACAGATTTTAGCCTATAAATATACTAGAAATAATGTCACAGGAGTGTATTTAAAAACAAGACAGACAAACCTGCTGCTTCAGGGACAACAGCTTCCCAGCCCAACCAGTTCAGTATGAATTTTGCTACCGCTCAAATGGCATATACAATATAGTGGGGTTTTTTATTCAGTTCTTTTTAGTTGGTAAAACTAACACCTCAACAGCCGAGTAAGATATGGGATTCATTTTATGGATGTGCATACTGATTTTTACAGGGCTTTTTAAAAGGGGATCTAAGAGTTGGCATTTATTTATCAAGTGCTCAAAAATGAGCATTTGAATATTCTAGTGGGAAACACAAAACAGTTTCCATCATAATAATTAGAACCACTTATAAATGAAATGACACCCTCCTTAGGCACAGAAGCTGGTCAGTTTTTCCATTTATGCTTGCATATTTCAGCTTTCACCCATTCCCTAGCATGGATGTTTCATTGATGGCTGAGGGTAACACTTCAAAAATGAACTAGCTAAACAAACTTCCCAGCAGCACTTGACAGAGCTACACCTATTCTTCCCCATTTCCAAAGCAGTACAGAATTAATTACCAGTTCTATGGATCTATTGTAAGTATAATAGACTAAAGAGCTATCACAGACACATTTATTGTAAAAGCACAATCCCAAGAGTGTCTAGTAGAGGGCCAAAACGATTAACACAAATGCTTTGTCAGATCAAAGATAAAACCTGCACCGCCCAATTGAGGAATGAATTAGAACAGTGGGTTATCTTTCAAATTAACCAGGGCAGTTAGTGAGGAAAATTTCATGAAAGTGTAATTCTTAGCCTTTGTGAATCCACACAGCAGGCATTCTGCCAGCTGACAAGATGATGAAATTTTCATGCTTAAAAAAGCCCTCTTCATTTCCCAATTTAGATTAGCTAGCGTTTCTCTCTCTTTTCATCTATTTGCTCTTCTGAAGCAGAATTAAAAAAAAAAAAAGAAAGCACACAACAGGATCAATCTCTCATAGAATAATGCATTTCTGAAAAGAAATAAAATCTTTGCATGTCATTTTTAGATATATTTACAGTTAGGAGTAAGATTATCAAAATTGATATTGTTAATACCATTAAGAAATCCGTAGATACTGGAGCAATGGTAGGTATGTTTTGGAAGACAGATATAAAACATTTCAATGTTTAATGGCAAAAAATGATTGCAGAAACAGAAAATTTTATATAAAGGTACTTTACAAAAACAATGGGATTGTAGGAGGTTTACAAAATTTTATTTACGCACTTAACTTTCCACTTTTAGATTTTATGGCACTCCCCTCCGCCCCTAAATTTACACAGCCACGTATAAAAGCATTTCAGTAGGCTAAAGGAAACAACATGCAGTGATCTTAAACACTTAAAAAAAAAAAATCTGATTCAAAGCTCACTGAAAAAAAAGTAAGCTTATTCATTTCAGTGAGCTGTGGTTCAGGCCGAAAGGCTCTCGATAGGGCTGTCTTCATAAAAGGTAGCTCATTATTTTAAAGGTTAAAAAAATTAATTTTCACATTTTATGTTTTTATATTATGTGCCATTTGACCAACACACAAACAACAGTAATATTTAAAAAAAAAACGCTAACGGACTGACAAAGTTAGATAATGTATTTGTCTATTTTAAATTGATATTTCTGCGCCTTTCAGATGCAACACTACAACAGGAGACTGTTAAATAAGCGTCTCAAAGTTTCATCAAATGTTTTGTCCAGACAGTTCTTTGCCATGCTACTTCTGGGTGTGTCTTTATAGCTTACAGGATTATATCTATCAGTGCAAACACCCATTTGATAATTTCAATTCCAGCTGCTATACAGTCACTTTAAGTACTTGATGAAAGGAATAAACTAAAACTCACAGCATCTGATTTTCTAAGAGCTAACAGGACAAAAAGTTTACTTGCCCAACTCCGGGGAAAGCCCTTTTTTAAAATGAAAATTATTGTGCAATTCGGAAATTCCTTTTTACAATAAAATAGTCTTGCATTTCCAGAGTCTGAATGTATTCCAGACAAAAACTAGTTTTAAACCGTATTTATTATAGCTAACTAGGTAAAAGTAAATTCTCAGTACTAAAAATATAATTGAGTTTATAAAGCTTTTACTTAGAAGGACAAATAAATTCCTTTTGAAGGACACTTATTTATCCAACATAACATATAGTAAGATATTGAATAGATTTTAATACAATGTAAGCAAATTGTAATGTTCAATATTCAAACATTTCAGAATTTGGTTCACAGCTTGGTCTTTAAAAATAATAATAAAAAAAGAACAGAGTAAAATGTTACACCACGTTTTGTTCTTATCAGTAATAAGAATTTTTCCTGCCCTTAAATGCATCTTCCTTCATTCATCAAGTTTACTATTGCACCTCTTATACACATGTTTTCTAGCACTTTATATGCCAGAAATTACTTAGCATGTGGCACTGTGTACATGATGTACATACATTAAATCTAAAAAAGTTAACCAGAAGTAACTTTCATGCAAAAGCAGTCTGTGTAAACATATTACTTAGATGTATTATTTAATAACACATTGTATAATTTAATATAATACATACAGTAATATCAATTGAATGATAATTTTGCAGCCAGTTGGACTTTGCAATAAAGGAACATGACATCTCGCATATTGGTAAATTCACCTGTCCAAGTCAACTACCTTTAACTTCAACGGAATGGAACAATCTATCCCTACCTTGCGAAATACCGCCTGAACTTAAATACTCTAAGAAAGTTTTGTGCTCTTTTTGATGCAAAGACCTTCAAAAGAAGTATTTATACATTCAGAAATTATTATGTTTCCAGAAAAGAGCTTAGAAAACACTTACCTGCAATTGCAATAACTAATATAGAAAAAAGATAACATAAAATGCACACTTAATATTAAACTATAATGATAATTCTTAGCATTATAGCTGCTGTCCGCAGAAGTATTTTGTAATACTTTAAAAAACCACACCATGAGTTAGGTAAGGCATTCATTTACAGACCAAATTTTCAAAAACAAATTACTTTTTTGAGTATATCAAAAGTTATGACCACCCAAGGTTAGGAGTGTCTTCAAAATGGATGTCTGCCCTGAAGCTGTGAAAACAGGCAAAGTTGGACAACCAAATAAGGCAGGCAGGCCCAGAGTAAGATGAGACTATCTATGAAAGTTTGTCCAAAATGGCTAGCTGCCAATTCACAAAATATGATGCTTCCAGCATATTAGAAATGCAAAACATATTGATATAATTTAAAAATCATGGTGGCTTTTTTCCTAACCAGTCACCACTTTAGACAGTGCAAAGATGGGAATTTCAAATATAACACACTTTTCCCCACAATGCTACACAAAGCCAACCACTACTGTTGGCACTTCGGATTTCTTGCACTGCCCCCCAAAAAAGAGAATTATATGAAACTAATTAACAACCCATCTTTCTCCTATTTTTTCCCCTCCCAATTATTAAGAAGAGCGATTCCTAGTATTTCCCTTTCTATTGTCCTTCAACGAATTTTTACAGAGCTACATTCAGCTTTCCTTTCCACAGTGTAACACAACATACATCAATTTGGGTTGGAGAAAGAGAATCAGATTTCAATTACATGAGAAATTGATATCTGTGTATTTGATAGGCTTGATACATTTTCTCAAAAACATTATGATCAACACTCTGCATTTTTTCATCTAAAAATATGGAAAACAGAGAACTAACGCATCTGTAATAATGCCGAAGCACACCGTTACAAAAATTTAAATACATCTGGCTACCTTGACTTGAGGCCAAGCTGAGAAAACAAACATTCTAAATTAGTATTTGAAATCATTAATTAATTGTTGGGTTTTGACGTTGCATACTATTATCTTGGACTATAAAAAAAGAAAAGTAACATGACAGTCACTAAAAACTCAGCACCATTTAGAAAACTCATTCCACATGGCAGAGTATTTTCTGAATACTTACATTATAGTACTTTCTGAGGTAGCGTCTAATATCCAACAGTAATTTGTTGTTCATTTGAACCACATAGTTGAAAGGAGGCTCTTCACATTCAGTCTTACTGCACCTTTGCAAGCTGGGTTCAATAAATCGCCCCTGAAAACAGAAGTGTATAAACAGCATGCATCATTACAACAGATGATGGTAGCAGTTTAGACATAATACATATTTTTAAAAAATAATAGTCTTAAAGGGCCTCTAATATCTAGGCCTTCTTTCTTCCCATCACAGTTGGCCACACCCATATAAAGGCTTCTACAGTTTTCCCATTCTCTTCTTAATGATAGGTCTTTTGGAGAACATGCTTCTTCACCTGCTACAAAGAATCATTCAAAAAATTATGTTGAGTAAAAAAAACTAATCTATGGGCAAATCACACTCCTCCATCCCACCCCAAACAACACAGGGTTGTTATTTTATTAGGGACACCAAAGTTCTGCCCAAGCCCACCGACCAGAACATTGAAATCAACCATATGGATATCAATTATGAAATTACCAATGGGGCTGTAGAGATAAACCTCATTAAACAAGAATGACACGATCAGCTTTTATTTTCTCCAAGTGCAAGAATAGCTCTTACAGCTTTACATCATCTCATTGCCCTTACTTTCAAAACCTTCTGAAAACCTGACATTAAAATTTCAGAACCTGGAAGTGATGTGTGAACAGCTGAAATTAAGTTGGTAGAATTTTCATTAAAATAAGAACAAGCTGGTAGGTTGAACAGTCATACAACTTCTAGAAAACTGTCTTTCGAGGTAAGACTCAGCTTTTGTGATCCATCTTGACTAAACCCCCATCCACAACACTAAATACTTCCAGGGGGAAGAGAGGTGGGGGTTTTTTTGTTTGGTTTAGGGGTTTCTTTTGTTGTTTGGTGGGGTTTGGGGGGTTTTTTTGGTTTTTGTTTTTTTTTTTTAAGGAGTTCAACATCCACTTCTCACCAGTTAGCCCATCTGCAAGTTGTCAAGCCTACACACAATTAACTATCTTATTTACAGCTGTAATGAACAAAAGTCAAGGATTCACAAAGTATCACTCGATTTGTGTGCCTTTTCCTCTTACTGGCTTCCAGAGACTGCTTTATTTTTATTCAAAAAAATGCAAAACATCTGCTGTTTGTCCAAATTAACTTAAAATAATTACTTTTAATCTAGGTAAAAGATTTATTTGCTTTCAGTTTCAAGGTTTTCACTACTCTGAAGCTCACTAATTTGCCAATGGCTAATACATACATAACATCGTTGTAGAGTTAAATACTTGGCCCTATTTCAAGTTGTGATCCAAGGTCAGAGATACATTTTTTGGCAGAACGTCTCAACAAGAATGTACCCCTATGACTTTTTATGTTCAATACACAAAGACAGAAGGAAAGATAACACAGAACAACCTTACTGTCAAAGAAGGGAGGTGGGATGTAGCAAGATAAACACAAGTTTCAAAAACACTTTGTTCCAATTAATATGATTTAGGATAAGGAATTGCCATTGTTATATTAAAGTTTCATTAAATAGAGAACTGGAAGTTACTAAGGTGTTAAGATAAGGATTCCTTAAAAAATTACAGCAACAATCATTCACAACTGTGGGCAAACAAATTAATGAAGCCAGATAATCTCACATGTTCTGCTAGACGACACAGCTGAAATGCAAAAGTGGGAAAAAATATTTCAGCACTATCCTATCAGCAAATTTCTGCTGCAAAGCTATAAATAGCAGGACTCAAACAATATGGTATCTTCTCCTACATCATGTGAATCCTATCTGAAAAGCCGTTCTCTCTGCAAGTATTTTTCTCCCTCACCGATGAACAGAAATGAAATGGAAAAAAAAAAACAAAAACCAAACAACTAACCGAACCATCAAAGACATTGTCATAAATATTTTCTGTTCCACACTTGAGGCAGGAAAACTTGAATCTTTCACAATCCCTGTATTTCTCCTCATCCGTGAGCTGTGCTGGGCCACCAACCAAGGCATCACTCTCCTCATCTTTATGGTAATGGTGATGGACTCTGAATTGGGAGGGATCCAGTCCTATTAATAAGAAACAAAAATTTCAAAAGACTAAGAGGTCAACCATGCAAGTAGGCTCATTTTTCATATGCTTGGTGAAGCAGATTCAAAAGAAAGTTACAAAATGTAAATTCAGAAGCTGAAAATCTCTCCTTAGTAAAACTTCCACTATAAAACATAAATACGTTTTACAATTTTTAACTATGAATAAAGGTTCAGGAAACATGAAGAAATCTTCTTACTTATCTTCTTACGCAAGATTGCTTTATAAATAAATTGAGCATACTGCATTATCATGGGAGTATGCAACAGAACGTTTTGTTTCTGAGGAAACCACTCCTAACGGATGGCTTTATTGTTATTTTCTTCTTAAGTTACATTGAAAATATTTCAATAAAAATGTGCATCGTTATTAAGAAACAGTCTTTAAATCAAAATGGCACCATTAAAACTGAAAACAGAGAATAAAAACCCCATTAAAGAAACGCGGGTGCACTGCTATTACCAACTCCTTCAAGTCCGTATACAACTGCCAACTCTGATTTCAATGCAGTGGTCGATTTCATTTTGGCTCAGTGGTTAACAGCATGTAGGTTTCAATCTAATGCAGTGGTTAAAATTCAGCAGCAGCATTTAAAACGGCAGCGCTGGAGACAAAATGCTTTATTTTTGATTGCCAGGACTCAAGATTTTAAACACATAAATACACAAAAGAGATCCTAAAAATACTGATTCAACCACAAATAAGTAAATAAGCAAGCAAGCACGAAGTTCACTGCCCTAGGAATAAGACTGCCAAAGTAAACTTAATAAAAATCCACGGGTTTTGTCATCCTTTGTCATGTGCAACCTTTTAAAAGTCCACGTATCCCATTTACAGGGTTTTTTTGTTAACTCTAGCAAATAGCACATGCTGGGGGGGGAAAAAATTAATCGAATGAGCTTGTAGAAGAAAATGTTCAGAAAACTATGGCTTACTTTATTATTAAGAAGATCAAAGAGAAGCACTTTTATAAGTATCTTTAACAGAGACTAATTAAGCTAAGCAACAGATTACCATGTATTAACCCATATCTTGTGTAAATTTCAATAACAAACCTAATAATTACTATAGAAAGAGCAAGAAAGATTACAAATAAAAAGGGAATCTAGATTTTACAGTTCTTAACCTTACTAGGCAGTACTGGGAGACTTAAAGACAATGTTCAGGAGCAATATTCAGTTAAACTAGACAAGTATTACTGCACATCTAAACCAGTTTGTTCTACATGCAGATATAGATTGTCTTTACATAAATGATTTGTGTGACTTTACTATCTCTATTCTTAATTTCTATTTTGCAATCATAAAACAAATTCAAGGACAAGGAAAAATTCCATTGCCAAATAAGTTTATTTGGTTCTTGATAGAATAGGGATTTCAGTAAAATTTAATCCATCTTCCCAATTTTAATTTTATCACAAGAAACAAATGTCAATGCATAAAGGTAACAATTCACTTCCAAGAGGCTCTTAAACTTTCAATACAGTTCTCTACTACTCATTAAAAGGAAGAGCAAAGAAAGCAAAAAACATTGCTAATAGCTTATAATACATATGGTACCCCCCAAAAAAGACTGTGGGGTTTTGTTTTGTTTTTTTTTCCTTTCTTTAAAAGGGTTGGTAATATATTTGCTGTTTTAAAAAACAGAGTATGCTCTGCGACACACAGATAAGTAGATAAAAGGGATGGAAAGGGGACTTGAGTTTAGTACTAAGATTTTGCAGAAAATCAACTAAGTATGCAGTAGGTTGGATGTAAGAGGGTAATGGTGAACATAAACAAAATTTCTCCATTTACTCTGATTTCAGAAGTGGCATGAAAAAACATCATTGCAACTTTCCCATACAGGTGCCATTAAGTTCAGCTAGAAATCCATCTTTGGTTGTGTCCCAAAAGACAAATACAGAGCAAAGTAGTTCACTAAATAAAAGATGAAATGAGATAAGCTCTGGTCTTCAGACAGCTGCAGTTTTCCAATATTCAGTCAAAACCAATGACAACAAATAAGCATCTGGACACTTGATAATAACTTGAACAACAACAAAAAAAAAAGTTATTCACTGGAAGAATTTAAATCACACCTATCTCCGAACTTTCTTAGTTAGCTGTTCTGGCTGGAGAAAACAACAGGAAAAATATTGTGATGATTCAAGTGTGCATCTAACTTTTGGTGTGCAAACAGCCCCAGTGAAATCAAAGAGACTACAAATCAGGCTTTTAAAGAAAATGCCTACCTTAATTATCGTGTGGAACTGGAACCTATTTAATCTATTATCTCCTTTCAGGAATAGTTAGTTGGTTTAATTAATCCATTTCAGCACACAAACTGGTATCGCCTCGGACCAGGTCACACTGGTCATACTACTTGGTAAACAAAACTGGAAAAAAAAGGGGGGTGGGTGGGAATAATATCTGGATTTGGTAATTTTTAAATAAATAGGATGAGACTAATCAGTGAATGTCTCTGAACTCTTTCTTCCATGACATCAAGAAAAAAAAAAACAAAAAAAAACCAAAGGGACTTTGACTTACTCTGACATGAAAACCTTCAGGGCTATAATTAATTTACCTGTACCACAGGTAAGCTTTCCAACCCCATCAAAATTGCAAGGTTGCACGTGTGACAAAGGAACGTAACATTAAAAATACGCTGAATGGACCTAGCGTGACAAAAAAGTAAATAATAAAAGTAAGTTCTGGGACTTGTTCCTGAATTACCTAACAGAATTATGAAAACACTAACTAGCAAGCAAAAGAGGTTATCCGGGGGGGAGGGGAAAAAAAAAAAAAGTCGAATAAATTTTACTAATGGCAGTATTTTAAAAACAGCATTTCCACAGATCGTTTTTACACGTCTTTACCCCTGAGCCTGCACCCCCCGCCCCTCCCAGGGAAGAGAAGGGCCGCGCGTAGCTCGGCAGGAGCCTCCCAGAGCCTCAGCCGCCCGCCCGGCCCTTGG
>NW_009259184.1:1355959-1368395 GCF_000687185.1 Egretta garzetta
ATCCGGTGCCGCCACCTCGAGGCTGCGGCCGCGCATTTCAGTCAGGGCGACGCGGCGGGGCCGAGGCCGGGCCGGCCTGCCCTCTAAATCTAACCATGGGCGGCCACGGGTTTTTTGTTTGTTTTGTTGTTGGTTTTTTTTTTTTAATTATTATTTTTCTTTTTTATTCTCCTCAAAGAGATCCTCCTGTCCTGCAAAGCTAGCGTGCCCTCTGCACGGAGTCCTTAAAACGGCCTCTTGTGCAGTCAGAACACGCAACACGCTTCAGCCGAGTCTCAGCTCCTAAGCTGCCCTAGGGCACCTCAAAAACCCCCGCCAGACCACAAACCTCAAAATTCATACACTTTGGGGTTTATTACCCTATTTTCATGAAGTTTTATCATTACTTTAATCTTAGTGTCCATCATTCTCCTCTCGCTTCACTCCCTAATGTGAGAAAACCAGTAAAGAGAGGCAGAACCTGATGCAATTCCTGCCTGCCCCAAGGAGAGCACAGCTGCCCTGGTTTCTGTCAGGAGTCAGTCTGAGTAGCTGCCAAATACTGTATTAGAGGCACCTGTTAAATGACTCTCTATGATGAAGAAAAAAGATAGTATCTTTAAGGTGGTGGTGGGTTTCCTTACCAGGAACAGCTAACATGCAGACACTGCGTGGAAGGAGGAACCCATACATGGATGTACTCTTACTGACAAGCCTCATACAGGACCCAGTAATGACTCCCTAAAATTAGATAGCCTTCCCAGGAAATGCCCAAATGCCAAGCAATCTGCCGAGCACCACCGTGCACATCCACCTGCAAGGCAGCAGCACAACATCTCTTTCTGAAGACCACAACACAGTCTAGGACAGCAGTCAGCAACTTCCATAATTTAGAGAAAATGATGTTATGCAGTAACAGCTACAAAAATCCCATGGTTAAATGACTCTGCTTCCGCAACGTTTAGATACTTTTGACAACACAGAAATAAGATGTGATTTTTCTTTGAGACAAGGAGCAGTATTTATGTATCAACAAAACCCCCTTACTTTAAATACATTAAGAGAATTGTTCTGCCAATACAGTTCTTTTCATTTAAAAGCTATAGGTATCTTCAAGATTAAATAAGTAAAGTCTCCAAGCATTTAAGATCAGATTTATTGAATGATATTACTGATCAGATTGCACACTCTACTTAGTTTCAGAAACCCTGACAATCCTCATCTTGTCATTGCTTTTCCTCGAGAACATCAAGAAAAAGAGAGTGAATGGAGGAGTATGCCCATGAGGTTCTTGTTTTTAGGAACAATGAATTGCCGTCTTTTAAAGGCTAGGCAGACCTCCTACAATGTCCAAAAACAAAAGGCAGTTTTCAGCTTGATTCCATAGTGAATAAATATGATATTTAAGGAGTTCTCTGCAATTTTTAGGTGTGGTTATTTGCTTTTGTTCTTTAGCATCTAAAATAGCTTAAAATAACTTGCTTTGAGCATAGACAGAACAAACTTTTCATCATGTTGATATGAGCCAAGCTTCCCTAAGCAGAGCTCAATTTTATCTACTCGGACTAACATGGTGACATGTCAATGAAACATTCACCTTCTAAAAACATTCTGTTAAATATGAAACAGAGATACTTCTTCTACAACCATTCTCCCTATACAGACACATACCCTACGTAACACGTACGTAAAATAAATCAGATCAGGCGGAGGAAGACACACACAATGAGAATGCAACCAAGTTTTTGGTTCACAGATATGACACTTAAGATATCCTCCAGAACACCAGCTTTCTTCTTCAGAACAGAAAAATATGCTCTTTTGCCACAAGACAGGAAAAACAACAGGAATTTGGATCTGTAACATGATGAAAACACTAAGCAAAAAAGCCCAACTTCGCAACACAGAAGTTTTCGTGTTTGCTTTTTTTTGCAAGCTGGGCTCAAGTATCTTGTGCACTTTTGTATCTTGTAAACTATTTTCAATTTCTTTGAAACAAAACCACTTGACTATCCCTCCAGTACTGTTGAAAAAAAGCTGTAAGATAACTTCAGCTTGCAACAATTTACGTACAACTGTGATTAAGTGCTGTATATAAAGACCTAAGTAGAGCAGAAGTTTTGAAAAAGACCTGACTTTACCCCCAAGCTCAATTTAAGCATTCCCAAGAAAACAAAGCTGGAGAAGGAGAACATTTTTACAGCACAGCAAGGCCAAACTGAACGCATTTCAGATCTAAGATTGTAATAGATACATACAGGTTTTCAGGCTGACAATTGTGGACTATTAATAAACTCTCAGCTGCATGATGCTATTATAGACCATAAAAGAAATTTTCATCTTGAACGTACTACAGCGCAAAAAGCAGCAAAGGCATTTGCAAACAGTAGATGCTATCAAGTGGCACACAGTTCTTAAGATCCGGGCACTTAATTTAGGTGCCTGAAGGGAGCCAGTCTTTTCTGAAAATCCAACCTGTTGTGATGAAGGAACAACTCTGAACCTGAGCTTAACTCTACAAGACTAACAATCTGTGCCAAATAAAATAAATTACCTTCAGAAATCTTTCCTGTCTTTTACCTAAGTGAAGTACAAGTTTACTGCCTATTTTAAACCGCTTCAACCTAACCAAGAGTGCTTGACCTTTTCAGTCAGGCATACCACATAGTCCACTCTGTCATCAAGGGAAAGTTGTATACCAAGGCCCTGCCACATAAACAGAATGATTTGTATGGTCAGGCTGCATGTGTGAAGCAGGGCTCACACCTCAAAGCAGCAGAGCTGTTGAGGACACACTGCAACATTGAATGTCTCCAAGAAACAGCCTTGCAGCCTCCCAGAAAAAGCAAAATTCCTGTCCTTGGTGGGGGTTTTTCTGGTTTTTTTTTGTTTTGGGTTTTTTTGGTTTTGTATGGGGGTTTTTTTTGTTTGGTTTGGGTTTTTTTTATGGACAACTTGGACATAGAAAAAGCCGTATGTTAAACGACTGTCTTGGGAGATGAAGATCTTTCATGGCTATCGCCCTTCTTGAGAAGCAACAAGACAGGAACTTACTTGCACACATTCTAAGTGCAAAGTGCAAGCTCACCATGAGCAGAACCTGCTGTAAGTAAAGAAGCTACAGAGATGCAGTATCCCAGGTGAACGGCCCTGAAGGCAACACGCTGCCGGTTGGTTTTTAGTGATCAAATCCCAGACCTTGGCCATTACCTGAACACAAAATGCTGAGGACTAACTCTTCCTCTGAGCGTTCCAAAATTCTGAACAAAATAATTTCTGCAGGTCTGAACTTCCTGGAGACATGGGCATAACATCAAACAGGAGATTATTAAACTGACATGGTGCAACTCTAAAAGGGAGAGGACAGTCTCATCAAGAACTCGGCACCCAGCACGATTAAAAACTTTTTCCGTGTCCATGAGTAAGTTTTAGAAATAATGAACCAGACGTGAGATACAAATCACAAAATTTCTGTTTATCAAGGCGATCAGTCTTGTTTGTTCATGAGTCACTTTTAGGGAGGAAACAACACTAAAAGGATTACACACACAGCACTGTATTTTCATGGAAAGAGACCTGATGGAACTGTTAACAATTTTTCAACACCTATACTTCTTTCTAGGGAATGGAGAAGACAGAGGCAATCGGAGTTGCACAGAAAAATCTGTAATTCTAATTCCTTTGACATTCTCTTAAGAGGAAAACCAACTCTAACAAGAGCAATTCCCTGTTGCTCATTTGAATAAAAATCGGTGATTCTGTGGGTCACTAGCATTAGTCACATTTTTTTTATAGCACTTTCTTTTTTTTTTTTGCTGCTTCATTTCTCATATGGAGCAGGCAAGACTTGCTACGGTTTTACGTTTCTATTATCCACTAGGTCAGTTCTAGCAAATGGGAAGTCTTCACTTAACACCGTACTAAAAAATTTGTGTTCTTTCATTACACCTATGACTGCTTTCTCCCTGAGAAGATGCTAGAGATGCTAGGGCTGCTCTCTGGAAAAATGCTAGTTCTGGATGCACACTCCAGAACTACAATAGTAACTGAAGAAAATCTCAGAAGACATGCAATAGAACTGTCATTTATGAACAGTAAAGTTTTGCAACTCTGAACCAAGGATTATAAGATTAAATTCATGTTAATGAGCACCTTCTGAAAAATGGTATTCTGCAAAAGTCCTAAAAATACACTTACAATCCAAGCTGCTTTCTATAGACTCTGTAACACAAGCTGTTGTTCACTGTAAAAAGACTGATTTTGGGAAGCATTTCTGTTAAGAAACATACGTCAAAACTTCTTACTTTGTCTCTTGTAATTCTTTAAATAAACTGAATTTGGAATACTCACCTAACCACGTTGCAATAAGAACAGAATCAATTCCCTCTATGGGCACACATATTCTAGCAACCACTGGATGTATTTGCTGTGACAGGTAGTACTGAGTATCAATAGTAAGATTCTCTTGCTTTTGCAACTGTTCTGGAGCGTATGCTCGCTGGCTGGCACTGAGATCTGATCCATCCTAAGACAGGAGACACATGCGAAACAGCATGAAATAAGTAAATTCCACATTCAGTCTATACAAAGGATTATGCTTCAAATATCATGCATTATTTCAATGCAAAACTGTTACACAATCACTGTCTTTTGGTTGACTTATTATGCATCCAATACAAATCCAGCAGTAGTAAAAAAAAAAAATTGCATCGCTGCTGCTGGCATCAACTAGCAAGTTCAAGAATGTAAATCCAGCTTGTATTATTGCAGCCTACACGTGCAAATCAGTAAGAGTAGACAGAGTAAACAGTCCCATCTGTCAATTCTGAAATGCACAATGAAAACACATTGTAACCATCAGCCCAGTTAAAAATATGCAGAGGGCACGCGTTTCAGATTCACTTTGTACTAAACTAGCATTATCATTTTGCACAACAAGCAAATTCTAAGTCATGGATATCAAAACTGTATCTGTTTTGCGAGGAAATTTATATTCTTCGATTCTATAAAGAAACAAATAGAATGAACGGTCAGAGAACGGAATGTCATTCATTGGCATGCAAATAATTGAGAGGCAATAGCATCAATTTGAAAGAGCAAATTATGAAATATTTGGAAATAGTGAAAGAAACACATGATGACATCTCAAGCCAAGAGACAAACACCAGTCAGAGGCTAGAGTATACATTACATTCTTCTCCAACTTGAAAGAGGAAGATAAGGAGAAAATAATTCAATTTGGAAAGGCAGTCATTAAATTGAGAACAGTATTCACAGAGGAGTTAAATATCAGCTCTAAGGTGATGGTACTCTTCTGGAAAACGTAACTCATTCAGTCTGTAGAACTGTATTCCCAGTCCACAACTACACTAGGAAATATTATTTTTAATGTGTGTCAAAAATCTTAGAACTAAAGTAGTATTTTAGCAAGCATTCAGTAACAGAAGTAATTTTTTTGCCTTTTTTACAGCAAAATAAAACTAATGCATTAACATATGACACCTTCATTTCTCAGTTCAGACAAGCTACTGGCTTCAATAGGGTCAGCAACCACGGACTGAAACCCCATCACTAATAAAGACAGATTGCAAGCCATTGGCCCCTCCTACTCCTTTCAGACAACTTAGTATTCAGAACAAAATTAATTTAGGACTATTCAGCTCATCCAGCTGCTTTGCAAAAATAATTACAATGCAATTCCTTCAGCTCCCTTCTTTCAACAAGTACATTCTTCTCTTGTATTGTGCCATTGCCCAGCCGTACCCACGGCCCAGCTCTCGTAAGTCTTGGCAGCTTTGTCATGCCAGGCTAAGAACTCTCAATTAAATAAAAAACAGTATCTTTCAGTTTTTAACGATGAAGGAGCTGAAAGAGTGGTTCACTGTTGAAGTGACATTGTCAAGTCCATCAGTTTGGCCTAAGAGATCCCTTGGTCCATCTAATCCAACCTATGCTTTTTTTTTTAATAGCAAATCTGAAGCATATATTTGTGAGATAATGGTAAGCATTTATAGGATAAACACCTGAAAACAGAGAGTTTCTCAAATTCCCCAGTCTATCCAACAAAGGTACTGCCAGATCCAATGACTATATATTGGAAAGACACAGGCTGAGACTGGAAATAACAATGACACTCTTTAAACCACCACCACCACCAATTAGCTTTCCAAGAATGACAGGTTCTTCACCATCAGAATTTTCTTCTCCTTAAAACAAAGACAGGATATTTTCCTTACAAATAAGTACAAGTTCCAAACAGAAATGAATTCAGGGAAATTTTATCAGCCACTATATGGAAATAGGCAAATGAGCTGAGCTGATCACAATGGTTCCTTCTGGCTCTATAAAACTAAATTTAGTACAGAAAACTGACCATTATATAACATAATCTCATTACAAAGAAATGCCAAAACATGTTTTCCAGGAGTTGAGTTGGTTTTCTTTGCCATCTCTCAAAACAATACCTAGTATTCAGCTATAAATGAAAACATTTTTACCTGACAAATGATGTATGACACTGTGTCTCCTGCCTTCACCTTTCTGCCTCCTTGAGAGTTTATCCACATGGCAACATGCACATGTGGCAAGCTTTTTTTGTCAGGATAATCCTGTGGATCTTTTGTCAATGCCTAAGAGATCAAAGGAGGAAACAGAAACATAACTACGAGAGAAATATTTTACTTCGGTGACGGACAACTCAGAACTTTAAAAGACAAGATTACATAGTAGCTATCTTCATCTATCTACTATTCACAAGTACATTTGCAAGACAAAAAGATGAAAAAAAACTTAAATACAGGTATTTTGCAGACATTAAGGTCTAGGTACCAGTCCTTCATACTTTAAAAATGTTATTGTTAATAAAATGAGAGGATGCTTTTACAATTACAGTCTGAAAAATGCATTACACTAAAAGCACAACAGTTCAACACAGTTACAGATATAATGCAATTGTTTTAAAATTAAACAAAATTGAAGATGAAAACATTATGTAAAATACAAAAATACAGCCAGAGATTACCCTCTTACACCTGCATCAGTTCAGGTTATAAAAGTAAATCTGAATATCAAGTAGTTAAGTGTATTTAACAAGCTCTGTAGCAAAAGAATACAACTGAAATTAAATGTTTCCACCTATCTCATACTACTAAGATTCCACAGTGAGTTTTTCCTTTACATAAAATAAAATGCTACGTTTAAATATTTACTGTCATCCCAATTCTTAGAAACAACTTCTACATTTGACTTAACAGCAAAAAACATTTTTTTCCCCAAAGTAGTAGAATAGAGGAACATTCAGCATTTAAAGTAAGAATTATTCCATATCTGTCTTTTACTGGGATATTAGAATATTTGCATCAGAACAGTCTGTTAAGTCAACCATAAAAATCAAGTGATTTCTCTAACACTCATATGACAACCTGAACACATTTCTTAACTGACTGATTAACGCAGTCTTACAGAGCGGACAGATGTCCGGCTGCCAAAGGAAAGAGACTTTGGATGGAGCAAATTTGGGAAACCTCCTCTCTTAAACACGAGAGGGACATGTAATAGCCAATTCATTAGTGAAACACCCCCCCAGCAGGGGGTGGGAGGATTTTGAAGTTAAAAATACAGGTTTCACTGAGGATTATAAAATAAACCAAAACCACAATGCTGCTTGCTAGAACTCCTGTAGATAAAGCAGAGTATTTTACTTCTTGCTACAGGAAAGTCTTGAATGACATCTCGAAACAACTACTAGCTTTCTTCTACGGAGCTCTGAAGGGAAATAAACGAACAATAGTATCCTTTTGAATGGCTTTTCTAGAAAACAGAAGATTTGATTCTTTTCCATTGCATTCTTCAGTTTATGTATTTTAAAACTGAAATATAAAATAACAATTTAGGAGAGAACTTCTCCTGAAAGCATGAGCTGTCGTGTCATTCTCAAGTGCAGAATCAGTGGGGAAGACAGCAGGATGGGACAAGACACAAAGTCATTATTCTGAGGAAGCAAGGCTGGCCTCCAGCCCCACAAGGCATTTTTTCTCATATTGTAGGATCTTTGCAGTACGTTCCATGATATTCAGTATCTAATAAAACTCCTGGTATTCCACAGCATCATAAGGATTCAAAAGATTTTTTTATCAGCAGCCAATATATTCAAGAACAGTAAAGTTTTGCTGAGACAGATAAGAGCTGAGACATCATTTACCTTGTTTATTTCAAACTGATTTACTGGGATCTGGCCATTGATCACATTTTCTCCAATTTCTAAAAGCCGCCTTTGAATATTTTCCACGATTATGTCTCGGGGCTGATCAGAAAGAATCTGACCAATTACATAGCTGTAAAAACAGTCCAGAAATGAAGACGAGCTTAAGACATGCAAAGTAAAACTATTACAATAAATACAATCGTCTCTTCCCCTGGGTTACCTCTAGAAATTAAAGAGCCTGAGGATGAAGTCTGATGCAAAATTTATAGAAATTTGCCAGGATATTTCATGTTGTGTTTTATTTATTTACTTATTTTTCTAAAAGCAAATTATTGTAAATGGTTCTAATGTCAAACAGTGATTTGCAATTGTTGAGTGCAACTGGCTTCTATTTTCTGCTCCCATTTCATTTTGCCATTTATTATTCCACAGCAGGTATCTTAAGATGGGGGAGAAGAGAACATATCAAGTAAGCAAAGTCTTGCCTATTTCTGTAAAATGTGGTTGGAAGATCTGCCAGCTGCAGAAGAGTTAGTCACTAAAGAACACTCTCAAACATTTGTATAGCTTTAATTACTAATACATTCCTAACTTGGAAAAATTTGCTTCTATTATGATGCATCTTTTCTTAGAAAATGCAAGTCTTAAGAACAGTAAGCAAGTGTGTGGTGTATTTTTACAGATGTAAAAAGTATTCATTTTTGGATGCATTTGGACCACAATTTATTTAAGTTAAGTTTTCAAGAGGGAGTACGCAATGTAAGTTGAGTCAGCCCCCAGATGACCACCTCTCCACCCACTCCAATTTTCTTTCTACAGTGCTAAATGTATTATTTCCATTGAATTTGAGTATCAAAATTCCCTGTGCAATGACAATTAATAAATCATCAATCCAGTATTCATCATAATGAAGTATCAGAAGAGTCTTGTTTGAAAAACAGAAGAGAAACACTCCTGGGGGAAGGGATCCTCTCCTCAGGCTGCACCCAGTGCACTTCCAGCATTATTGGAGGATGCTGAAAGAGCTGACCACCAGCTTCTTTAACCATCTTCGGAAGAAAAAAATCTGACCTAAAACCTATGACTCCAAATGCCGATAGCACCTACTATTTTCACAAGATTTCAGCTGTGGTTTATTAAACTGCATATACAAAATTGCGACAACTCAAATGCACAGCTGCCACAGAAGATGCATGAACAGATAGTGAAATTAGAGACATTTAGACTTGCACAAGTGTAATGTGTTACCAGTGCCAAAATGTAACGTTTACCATCACCTACAAAAATCAGTTAAGATGCTCCAACACTGATGTTAGTTACCAATCTGCACTGTTCAGGAAACAGCCATGCGATATCAAACGATTATGAAGCATGTACTGTTTAAAACAGAGTGAAGAGGACAATGCCACAAAGAAACTCACTTTCCAGTCTCTTTTGCAAGATCACACCAGTCTCTTCGGACTATATCCAGTCCCTTCAGTTCTTGTTTAGTTACATATTTCCCATCTCCTGTTGGTTCCACAGTCAGAGCAGCGTATTTCTTCTTCTTTAACAGTAGCAAGGACTTAAAGACTCCATCAATATCGATTTCCAACAATTTATAGAGCTTGTTCACTTCACTCTTGATCTGTGAATGCACCAATATTAAAATCAAATGCAACACTTTAATAACTATGGACAAATTTTAATTCCCTCTTGAAGTGTGTCATTCTTAAGTTTTAAAACAAGTAACATTAGACACTGTGTCTTTGCATACACATTTTCAAGACTCGTCAGGTACCATTAACCATGAAATTAAATACACAGTAGTAACTATGAGCTACTATTAAAATTAAGGATCACCCATCGTCTTCTTCAGGATTTACAGCTTGGCATAGCTAACTACCTAACAAAATTAAGCAGGGCAGAGAGGCATAGGACTGAACGTGACCTTGCAGATAACTTGACTCAAGCCCATTTCACTAGGGCAGCTACCCCATCTAGCCTCTCACATAAATTAAGCAAACAACAGATTTCAGGATAGGGATTCCCTTACTAGGAGAAGATGAGAGATGGTCACTTACACAGAATATGGGAATTGCTTTGTGAAAAAGGTGCCTTGAACAGATGATTTTTTTTTTCCCCCCTTCCCTGCCCAACCCAGGGAGGGGAGGGAGAACTATGACTGCAGAGCAGAGCTCTCCGTGTCTATGTTCAGGAGAAACATGCACAAATGGGCAAGTGTTTATACACTTCCCCACAATATGCCTACTTTTTCTATAGCCTGATTTCTTTGAAAAGGTGCCATTTTTCTACACACAGGCTCTGTCTTATCCACATACAAAAGCTTGAAATTGCACTTGATACATTGTCTTAAATACAAGATACAAGTACAAAATACCAAGTGGCTCCACATCTCTTACCTCTGTTCGGGGAGGACAGAAGTGCAACAGCTCAAAACAGCATGCACCTTCAACAACAAGAATTTGGTTCCAGCACACATTCACCCACCTACTGGCTTGGCTAAAGATTTCCCATTTGCATTGTATTTCCTTAATACATTTTTACTTTACTTTCTTCAACAGAGTATCTGCGTATCACTCCTCAGACGTCTTGTTCTGTCTTCACATGTTCTACTCTTCGTTTTCTTTCCCTCTTGATTTTCAGTATCTTCCTAGCCACTCTTACTCCTCCATGATTTCCAGTTCTCTTGTCAGAGACCACCAACTATAAACTATGCTTTTCTCATGCCTCACTGAAGTTTTACATAAATTAAAGTTCTTTTGCCATCTAACTAAGACAGGAACAGTACTTTCAGCCTAAGATCTCATTGGTTTTCTATCTAGCTTTGGGCCCACATTACCAGTTTTAACCAAAACTCTCCTTAAAAATTTTCCATGTGTATGTGTGTATTTAATTTTTCTCACTTAGATCTCTATTTTTCCTACTGCAGGAATTATCAATGTTTTGAATAACCTGGGTCTATCCTTAGAGTTTTATATCCCTTGTATATAAGGCAAAACCATTTTGCAAAGACATTCACATTTTGTTCATTGAAGCAAAACAGTCAAATAATTCCTCTGAACATTTTTCTGCTATTTTTTAAAGTACTTTCACTTTTATTTTTTTACACCATACTAATCAAGTGCTTAAAAACCAGCAACAGTGCAGTATGGAATGTATCAGCAAATCAGATTCACAAGGATACACAGAAAATGAGAAACATATGAAATTCTGCTGAGTAATGACTGAAAGGGGCATGGACATAAATAATGGAGGGTAAAGGATGGGAGTGAACACAACCAGAAATCTGTAAGACAAGGTGTTAAATGGGAAAACTCAGAAAGAAGACAAGAGAATTTTCTCCAACAAATCACCCCAAAATTAATCTCTCAGAGGAATGCTTCATCACTGAAGACAACCTATGTATTTACCCTTTACGTCAGAACAGGGGTGCATACACTAACTGTTCTCACAGTAATTGTTCACATTAAACCTGTGTACCTCCATACAGCCTATATTAAAGCAAAAGTATCATGACTGCAATGTAAATATCCCTCATCTCTGAACATGAAATTCTGGGAAAGAAATTGTTATGCCATAGAACAGTGACATTTCTTAGAGCACTCCTCTCAACATCAATTTTCAGGATAGAGAATTGTCTTACATGAATTATGCAAAATGAGGAAAACCTAAATGATAGAAGAGTTTGCAAAAAAGTCACTATCACTTTCTTGAGGAATAAACAAACAAGAAACGTGAAACAAATAAAAGTGCCACTTTTTTATGTCACATGAAGAATATTGAGAGCCACAACTTCACAATTGTGATGCTAGGTTTAAGTGCGTCCTTATTTACAGACATAAGTTTATTCACTTTTAAAATCAAGTACACAATATGAAAACATTAATCAATTAGTCTTTTTTTTTTTTTTAATTCAACAGACACAGGATACAGAAGTACATGGGATAAAAAAGCCTTGCAGATTTGACTCTTAGAAAGAATCATTAAGCAGGTGACAAGTTCAAAAACCTACCTGTTCTCTCAAGTAAGCCTGAATCAAAGTTGTATTTAACCTATGAAGATGATGCTGTCAGACTTTATAAAAATCATTATCAAATAACTGTTCCTCTATGACGTTTAGCCAGCAAATGAAACCAGAATGAAGCCATACATACACACATGGCTAGAGGAAGATTAAAAGTTTCGTATACACTACTGGATATACACCTGAAATTTACATAAATAATCTTGTATGTGTGTGTGTGGGGGGGG